>NW_026882680.1:0-42267 GCF_032173495.1 Musca vetustissima
TCCATGTATTTTCATAGCATACATATAAAGGTGCCTGGCTGTAATGTGTCATTCCAATTTTAGATATTTTTAAGGCTTTATTTGGCATTTCGGCTACTGATAGGTAAACTAATTATTCTTTGAAATTTTGGTCCATGTTTTGACACAAATCTTTGCAAATTTATAATAGGAAATCGAAAATAATTTCAAATAGAAGAGAAGATTTCTGCAGGTTATCTATGGAATGTCAAACTATCAATGATAATCAAACATTTCCTTATATGAAATCCTGCGCCAAAATTTTCCTTTTTTGCTTCCTTTACAAACATACATACATGGATACCGAAGTATTTCTACTTTTTTTTAGTGCCACCCAAAAATAATTTGAATTGTTAACTTGGACTAATCTGTCCATTTGATCTGTCAAACTGTCCATATATTGAAAATGTTTATTTTTCATATGACTTGCTGTCGCGTTTTATCTTTTATTGTTTGTTAAAACGTATCAATGATTTTGGCATTTGGTTTTTAGATTTTCTTTTTTGTTCGTTTTTTTGTTGAACAACATTGACATTCAATCCCAGCCGAGAAGAAATGTGAAAACAATGCCAGAAAAACTTTTAATTCAATTGGAAATTATGGCTTTATCTTTTGTACAAAATCATCAAATGTACTTATATATGAACGTATGGACCTGGTATGTGCGAGAGATTGTTGATTGGTCTTCAAATGGTGGCTGTGCTGCTGCCAACAGTTGTCGGCATCAACGGCATTTTATCAATGCCCACTTTTCTTTTCAGTATTTTTTTTGATGCTTGAAAAAAATATTGTATGCGTTTTTTGTTCAATTCTGTTTTTATGAAAGCCTAGGAAAACTCTTTAGCCAACAGTTTCCTCGTTTTGTAAATATTTATTTATTATTATTATTGTTATATTTTTCTACTTGTCATTGTTAGTTTTAAGTGGTGTGGAAATAAAAAAGAAGTTCATTGTTTTTCGTTGTGGCTATGAAATGTCTTGTTTCTTTTGGGTTTTTATAGAGGAAGCATCCTAATCACCACCACTATAATTTTTCTTATCATTCTCTTATCGCACACACACTTAAAAACCATTAACTTAATTCTCATTTTTTGAGAGTGTGTGAAATCATAATGCATTCCCCAAGGCATGACCTTAAGATATGTTTTTATGAGAAAAATCAAAAAAAAAAAAAAAAAAAAAAAAAAAAAACTGTATCGATACGCATTATTTGATAGCAAGCCATGTGGTTTTTGGATTATCTAATTTTGTTGTTTTTTTTTCATTCAAAAATCGAATTAATTAATACAATCTCTATTGAGAGCAAGCGAAGAGAAAATCCAGCGGCTCTTAAACATTTCTTCATCATTTACTCCACAAAATCTGTTATCGTATTGCTTCACTTAAATGATTATTTCTCGCCATTAAAAAGCAAGATAAAGTATTGTCAAAGTTCATCAAATATTTTCAAACTTCATCTTCTGAAGTTTTTCAAAGGAGGTAATCTCGAGGGCCTATCACAAAGCAATAGCATAAATCTATAAAATCTTTTAATGGGTCCCGTATCTCAATACAATACTCATCTACAGCTACCTCAGCGACACATAGTCAGGATGATTGAGTCAACTAAGATTTCAAAGGCTATGTTTGTGGAAACAAACATTTTTTTTATGATTCTCCACACCAAAGAAGGCTTACGAAAGCTTCCAGCCATCAAAAACTCGCTGAAGACTACCACATTTATTATTATCACACAGTCTGATTCTGCAGACTCCTGGAATATTAACTCCATGAGGTACACTTTAATATATCATGTCCGCATCAATTCATTTTTGAGGAAACTTTGTACACCGCTGTAATGTAAAGAACTATGGCGGTATAATTCTCAATAACTTTGAAAAGGCCCACATCAATAAACAAAGAAGAACATCGAGATCGATAATCGCTCCAAAAAATTGCGAGTGGAAGTTCCACACAATCTGAAGACTTCTAGGTAAGCACCCACTCCAGTTGCCATAAAACCCTTCACCAACTAAATTGACATGTTTTCTCGTTCCATTTGTTGTGGAAAATTTCTGATCTTAATTATGGTCGTTCGACCGATTAGTTAAAGGAAAGGACAACGAGAACGAGATGGTGTAATAATCTTCTGAGGCATTTCCAATCAATTCGACTGGAAATTCATTGAAAAAGGTGGTGATACTCCAAAATTGGGAACTTTTATTTAGAAACTTTGCCGGCATGTTTTTTCATACATCAAAAATCTGCAATACCATATTACAGACATGTATAATGGAGACGGTGGTCAACACACAAATTAACTAAAAGCAAGAGGAAGAATTCTCTGTGCAGATTGGTTATTCCTATTAGGAATTTAAAATATGGTGGATATGCCAAAATGTAGATCTGTGTTAAAATTCCTTTTAAACTCAGTCCGTGACGACCCAAATACCCTACATTATGTCAGGATTATTATACAGAAATCCACTATTTGTTCCCAGAAATGTAAACAATTCATTAATATTACAACTATTTTCCTAATTCACTTTATTTTACCAATATTTGTGGTCATTTTTCCTCTCTCTCATATTCTGTTGTCAAAAATTAATATATTCCTACCAAGAAAAAAATCGTCTTGAACATTTTTCACATTAAAAACAGAATTCTGGTTTCTCTTGGGCCTTTAAAATGCACTTCCAACATACAACAAATCTTAATCTCTTTGTGATATATATTTACTTGTAAAAACATAGATTATTATAAAGCAGGAAAAGCGTAATTCACTTTCTATAACCATAGCAATTCTAACAATGAGATCTGTTCATGTCATTCAGTCAGTCCGATGAAATTTTCTCTACCATACTTCAATACAATGGAATAATTGCAGACGCATTATTTGGCTCTGCTGCCAGAGTGCTTACCCACAGTAGAGATGAAGCTGATGTGAGCATTAATTCATAAAATACTTTAGACCAGTTTATTTTCACACATTTTTTCCTTTACGATTTTACAACAACTGGAGAAACAACAACAAAATGTAACTCCCGTGATTCAGTGCCGTCGTAACAACAAAAAATCGCAGTGAATTTGAAATGGAATGGATATCCATCCATCCATCCACTTGCGTTTTCAATGCGAATTGGCAATATTGCAAAACACCTTTTTTTCGCAGACCCAGCAAAACTCCCAGTGGAGTTGGAGGCAAGGACGTGAGGTAGTCAAAACAAAAATTGCAACGACTCTCTGCTCTATTGACATACAATGGAGATGCGAAAAAATGTTTGGAGTTGTTATTTTTCGTTTTTTTTTTCACTGATCATAAAACCCTCTTGATTATTGTTTGGCCAGCAATCATCGTCATCATCTGCAGTCTCAATGAGCCTTTTGATGATGACGACAAGTCTGGTGGGCTACTTCACTGCAGTGATTGGCAAGAGTGGTGGCATTTGTAACAAGAAAGAAGAAATTCTTTTCGATTGCATCGGTAACAAATCAATGAATGGAATTTTATTGTCATTGCTATGGGGGAGGGGGTTGTACGGATCGGTTCATTGGATGGTTGCTGGTTTTCATGTCATCCTGCACAAACACAAATCGCAAAATATTTAAACAGTAGAAAGTGAAACAAGTTACAAGCGCACAAACATAGGCCGCCAACAAAATATTGAAAGACTGACTGACGGACTGACATGCTGGTTGGTAGATACATGATGGGATTTGAAATGATACTACAACTACTGCTATGGGCTTAGTCATTTCTTCAATTGCTGGCAAAAATATTTTGAGAATCTTAATTGACACAATTGTAACTAATAAGCTGGGGCGCATGTCTGATGTTGATACTGAAAAAAAACACACACACACATTAATGTAGACTAATAACTAACGAATATGTTTCAGATATGAACAATACTCGAACATAGCCAGTTCATTATAATTTACATTTTATTCAAAACTTAATCGCCAAATGGCAAGGATGTCGTTTCTAGACAGAACTTTATCCTTGTGTGAAATTTCGAGTATAATTTTGCATACTCATACAGTCGTAGACTCATACACACTGAACAAATCTTAATAAATATTTCCATATTATACAGTTCCTCGCATTGAATACGAGTAAAAAATCTGTAAAAAATGTAAACATTTCATTAATATCAAAACTATTTTTCTACTTTACCACTATTTAAGTCAATTTTTTCCTGTCTCTCTCTCTCTCTCTCTCTCTCTCTCTCCCAACAACCATTGATTTTTTGGCTGCGTTCTGTTTAGATATCGCTCTCCGCCTCTTCCCTTATTTTTGCCACTGTTTATTTGACTATTGTTTTTCTACTTACCACAGCCGACTTTCCACTCACTCGATTGTGACTAGTTTTGCATAACATTGTTTCTCGATTTCAGGTACTCTTATTGACCTCAGCATTAGTGTTACAAAATTCGCATATGTATTTTCCAAATTATTTCGATATATATGCAAAATACAATATATCAAACAAATTTTCATACGAATAACAAGTCCAACCGAATGTTTACCATTGTATATGGTTGTTCTAATAACACAGAACATGGAAATGTAAGTAAATAAGAATGAACGAGACAAGGCGTATCGAAGAAAAAAAAATAAAAAATAGACAAATTAAAACGACAAACAATTTCTGTTGTTTGACAAGAAGCTTGTATTTTAAGTTTTTTATGGTTGGCATTCATAAAATGCAGAACACTTTCTGAGCACTTTTCATATGATGTACGAATTATGTTTTCATGTATACGCAATATAGTTGCTTAGGGTCTTGGAACAGTTCGGCTTGAAGCCTGGCATTGGACAACAGATTATTTACAGAGTTCGTTCTGCCTATTAGCTCGGTCTTTTAAAATCGATCAGAAAAGCTGGTGTCGATTGAGCAAAGCAATTTGAAAATATAAAAATACTGTTGCCGAGATTTGTAAGATAGTCATAAACGAATAATCATGAATGTATGCGAACGAGCCCGAAAAAAACCATAAATTGACCGTATGAGTAGTAGAATATCATCACCTCAAGCCAGAGCATTTTGATCGCTGATCATCAGCCGTAGAACCTTGACTTCTTCATTCCCGCGCTTTAAGAAACAAAGTCGGTATCAAAGAAGATGATGACAATATAATTTTCTACGAATACCAATATTGACACAGTCATATTGCCTTGCGGTGACTGACTGAAAATTTAGACTTCTTACATCAAATATTCGAAGTAAGTTTTTAAGTTACCTGCACATTCTACCAAAGACTGACATCAACAATATTGCACATAAGTTTAATATCTGCTATAAATATATTTCCAATCGAGAACATGAAACGCAATATTATCGAATATCTAGACAAATTCCGCATTAAAAAACATCTACCAAGTCTGCTATAAATACGAACAAACAGGGACTTTGTTTTTCTACATTTCAGGAGCAGCTAAAATCAATTTTTGCAATTACATTTTAGATCATAGGAAACATCTGAATATTTTTGAGGAATTTATGTCTAAAATACATTGAAGTTATGATTATTAAAGAAAAACAGTGGAATATATTATTTTATCGGCAAAATATATAGCAGCTAAGAATAATGCAGGCTGCAGCTAAGAATGATGTACGCAAATTACTACATATAAATGAAATACTTTAGGTGCCGATAATGCCAATGATATACACCAAAATAATATGTAAAAAAATAAAAAGAGAATAGTTGCATAAAATTGCTTTCTTCTCGGCAAAAGAGAAAGTGCAGCTAAGAATAATGCAGGTAAATACAAAAGTAACTGCAAATTATCTCACTTTAATCATTTCATTATTTCCATCTACAATTTACAAATCGTAAACCAACATCCTGTTGAAATTATGGCACTGCTACTTTATTATATCAATTGTACAGGTTGTTGTTATACATGATACACCATATTCCTTTAGTTATTCGACAAGTATTCAGCAGATATCATTTGAATTACAACATGCATTCCTCCAATCGAATAACATGTGTAATTTTGGAGAAAACTGAAAAAAATTTAATTTTATTTACAAAATTGATGTCTTTGTTGTATAGGTGATAATTGAAGGTGTTGAGGTCAGCTGTGTATTGAAATTATAACGCAATGGGAGAGTTGTAATTACGAACAACATTGTTAACGCCAGTAGTAGTAGCAAATGGGGCAGATTGTTGGTAGATGTAAAAAGGTTATTAGAGCATTACCATAATTTGGCCTCAACAAATATACACACACTTTAGTTTTACTCTGTGGTTTTAACTTCAGTCTGGAAAGACTGCACACTTTGGGCTTTGGTTGGATATTGATAACTGATCTGTTAGTTTTTTTTCATTCATTGTCTTAACCACACAACTCTAAGGCTTATTTTGCTCCTTTTGATTCATCATCTTTCTTTGTGGCATAGAAAATAAATCGAACAAAAAATCGTTTTTTTTTTTTATTTCTTACTTTCAAGCAACCTCAGTAGGAAAACAACAAACGCCACAAGTGGGCGTTTACTTTTATTGAAAAGGAGTCATAATGATGGATTGTTGGCGTGTAAGGCAACAACAACCAAGCGAAAACGTTGCCTGGCGAAAAGTGTATATAACTTTTCCTTTTTCTGGCACTCAGTCGTCAGCCGTATACATTTCCAGTGCTTTCCGGGGAGCTTTTGCATAAATTTCATCATCATCTTTAGCGGAACAATCCTGGCCGTCTGTCTCATCTGTGACTGCTGACACCATTGATGCCGTTGCCATCATCTTCAGGATGGTGAACGTCTTGGGTGTATGTCTCTCAGACCGTTAACAACTTGGCAGTTAAGTTGTTTTACAAATTACCAATAAATGATATTTTTTCGCAATTTAATCAATCACACGTTCGTCGTTGTTCATTGCGGCAGACACAGTTTCCCATTTCTGGTAGGGTTTCACAAAAAAAAGAGGAAAAACAAGAAAAAAAAAAAACGCAGATAACAAAACGTTTTAGGTGAAAAGGTTTGAAGTTGCTGTAACTTGTCCCCTTTTTACTGCTGCTGAAACGGCATCATCGTCATCACCATCATCATAATAACAATGACAGGGCCTCATCATGCCTTTGGATACAGCTCCAGGTTGCTGTGATAGCTGTTTTGGTTGATGTTGTAAAACTGTATTTTTTGTTGGATTATGCCGTTGTGGTCCACTTAACCCATAGAGAAGAAAATCTTATCATATTTGGTCAGTTAAAGGTTTTAATGAAACCTTTTTGGGAAGAAAAACGGCTGCACAGTGGTGTACGAATCCAGCTTAAGAATTGTTACAAATTTCAGATGTTACATAGTTATTTAAATCGATTTCAAATAGAATAACAGATATATTCCTTTTTTTGCATAGGGAAGTATCAGAGACAAATTCCATCAAGGCCTCCTCTGTGGAATATCAGTAGAATATATATTTTATCTGTAGACGTATGTGATGTGAGGGAGACCCATTTGCAATCCAAAGAGTTCCTACATGAGGTTCTGTATCTACTGCAAGTTAGGAGAAGAATACAATTGCGTAAAAGCACATACGGGACGTCTCTATGAAAATCCATTATTAGACATTCAATACTATATGCTTCACAAGGTTTTCGTTTTTTAGAAGACTCCTCTGATATATAACCCCCTAAAGGCCTTTCTGCAGAAATGCATTAGGTGTTTACTATATGTAAAAAATCGATATATTGTTTTTTTTAATATCTTATTTCTATAAATGATCTTCAGGAGGTTCTTAAGAGGTCTTCAGAAGATCTTTAGTATATTAAAGGAACTTCGGTTTCTAGAAGGCCTGCAGAAGGTAGAAAACCTAATCCTTCCGTTTGTGGAAGACCTACAGAACTTCTTTGGCCCGTAGCATACTTCCAGAATGCGTGCAATACTAGGCGGTACTGCCTATTGAAGACATCCTGAAGGTTTCCAGCCTTCACAAGGTTTTCGTTTTATAGAAGACTCATTTTTTAGACGTTCTCAGCTATAAAAGTCCCTCAAACGTCTTATGTCTGCAAAATATCTCCTGAAGATCTTTTGTCTTCAGACTAAAGGGTGAAGGTCTATAACAGACACTCACAAGAACTTCAAAATATCGATTGTCTGTGCTCAATCTATAAAAGATTTCGTAAATGTCTTCTGCCTGTAAAATATATCCAGATGACATTCTGTCCTTATAAGGCTTTCAGAATTTATTTTGCCCATTTCGGACCTCCCAAAGTTCTTCACTCTCCGTTTAGAAAGTTGTTTAGACCTATAGAACATTTTCAATTTTTAGAAGACCCCCAAATTTCGCCTTTTTTATTTTTTTAGAAAATTCCTG
Source organism: Musca vetustissima (assembly GCF_032173495.1). Lineage (NCBI taxonomy): Eukaryota > Metazoa > Arthropoda > Insecta > Diptera > Muscidae > Musca > Musca vetustissima. Next base: position 8,320 of record NW_026882680.1, read on the forward strand.
AATGCTTTCTGTGTATGGAATACCTTTATCGGGTCATATAGAATAGAAGCCTATAGAAGACCCCATGAGGATTTTATGTCTATTAAAGTCCTCCAGAAGATGAAAAATCTAAATATACACTTAAAGATCTTATGCAGATAGAAAACGTTCCGAAAGTCTTCTATATAAAGTAGACCTAATAAATGTTTTTAATGTATAGATGATCGGATATAAGATGTTCTATTTAGAAGAACTCTTTTCCACGGGTGACCCACATATGTGCTCAATTTATAGAACACGTACATATATCAAAATCAGTTCTATCTGTGGCCAAATTCTTTACATGAATTGTTGTGTTATTAGCGGATCTTATAGACCCTTTATAAAGACCTCAATTGGCTTATGTGTATGTCCAACCAATCGATTAATCGACTTTTTGTATTGAAAAGTCTTTTGATTTAAGAGAAAATCGAAAAGTCGACTTTTCAAGATCGACTTTCGATTTTCTTCATAAATATTAGGTTTTTTTTATCACAAAGCTCAAATTGCTCAAAAATTGTACTTTCCGGAACTTTACTTTATCTGTTCACAATAATTCATATAAAAAATCAAATTTTTAGTCGATTTTGCAGAAGTCAGTAAAAGTCGAAAATCGATTTTGAACAGTTGTGACAAAATCGAAAGATCGACAAGTCGACTTTTTAGTCAAAGGCAAAAATCGAAAAGTCTAAAAATCGACTTTTGGTCAGAGGCAAAAATCGAAAAGTCGACTTTTGCGCTCGACTACGTATCTCAGTCCATCTTATGTTGGACATGTGGTGGTATCATCCACCCCTCTTTTCAACCTAACCTTATAAAGACTTATAACAGTTCTTCATTTGGAAGGAGATTCATTAAAGGTCTCCCATTTAATTTTATTTTTTCCCACTTTTCTGCGCCATAAAATAGTTCGCATCTTGTATTTCCCGGGTAGCATCACCACAGTCTGTATTGTGCGGCTGTGGTATGACAGTTTAGCAATGTGGTTGACTGGTTACCCGGAGTGGCTGTGGTCTTCACCACCATTGTCGTCATCATCATCAGCAGCAGCATTGATGACTATTATGATTGTCGTCGCCCTGTTTTTTGTTGTTGTTATTGTTGTTGCTGGCCGGTAAGTGATCTGAAGAGTGAGAGTTCGAAAAGGTTAATAACGGTAATAAATATTTTTTGATGTTGTGCCAATATTTTGTGATCATATTGTTGTTGCTGTTGTGACCATTGTCTCATATTTTCTAATATAGCCAATAATAATAACAACAAAAACATCCATTTAAAGCTGAGATTTTGTTTTTTTTTTATTTTGTCGCTCCTCGTTCAATAATAATTTTTCATTATGAAATGCAATTTTGAATGACTTGAATGATCCTATTGGAGATTTTTCTTTTCATTGGTTTCACATCAGACCGAACTTTGTTGCATGCAACTTGCCCACGGCTTGTTGTTGTGTCAAATTGTTATGGTTATTGCTGGACAATGGCGGAGGAGCCATCAAATGAATAAAATAAACAAACAATCAATGAGAGGGCGATGATGATGATGATGAGGATGTGGTGGGGAATGACGATGCTGTTGATATTTTTAGTGTAAATAAAATTGATGAAAACCTAAACTAATTTCCTTTAAACGTTGTGGTAATCATAAAAAACACAGCCATCATAGCTTAAGGTGGTCCTTGTCCGTTGTGGTCCAAGTGCGTTACATTCAAAAAATGTTGGAATACCAAGAGTGGAGATTTCCTGGAATCAACAACAAAGCTTGGCGGATTTTAGGTTTTGAGATATTGGCCAATGGCTATTTTAATGAGTAGATTTTTGTTGTTGTTGGTTTGATATTGATTTCCTTTATATACTTCCCCAGCACTTGGTTCCATAATTTATAGACATAAGCAAATCCAAACAAACGCCAGTGAAGTAGTGAATGTGTGTGGGTGTTTGATTGTTTGTTTTGCTTGGCATAATAATTTATGTAGCATTACAAAATTTTGAAACTTTGTTGTATTCATAATTTTGTTTGGTCTTGCAGTTATGTCTACGTTATGATGCAATAGCTCTTAAGCTCTGTTAATAAACAGATTTCTGTAGTAGGGTAAGGATCTGGAGGATACACAGAAAGTCATAGATTTTCAGAATATCAGCAAGATTCCTAAAAAAGGTATTCTGGCTTTAGAACTACATATTTCTCTCGGTTGAAGAATTCCAATAGCTAAAAAGGTTACCGAGTTATAATACACACCCAAAAGATGTTCTTTGCGAACTGGGCCAACAAACATATGTTATCCATAGAGGGTTCAACAAATTCAACAACGTTGTCAGTTGTATGTCTATTGCAGACATCGCAAAAACCATCGTTAAGCCAAACTGCAGAAGGTGTTTGACCATTAAGACCTGTGAAAGGATATTCTATTTGAAGATCACGCGATTTCCTATTTAAGTATGCATATCCGCATATGTCTTTCTTTTCTGAGGGTGGTATACACTTGTAAAAGACCCATAAAACATTATATCGGAGGTAGTGCAAGGTTTCTTAAGCTATAGATTTTCTTTATATTTTTTTTATTTCAAAATTACTTTTTATATACTTAATAGTATCAAAATATTAATCTTCTTCTTTTTTCACCTTTCTTTTCAGATTCCTTGCCAAATTTTATTTGTTGTCAGTGTTTGTGTTTAAGAAAATATTTGCCTTTTTGTGGAGTGTAAAAGTCAATTTGTGATTCAAGTGGTATTTTTAGTAAAAAAATGAAATAAATGTTGGCAATATTTTAAATATTTATTAACAAAGCAAACAATAAAGCAACAACATCAATATAATTTTGCTATTCCTTTCATTTTGTGCAAAGCAAAAAAAGTAATTATCAAACAACAACAAATCAACATCCTCATCGACATCTTGCAACCATCATCATTTAGGCATTTAAAGCCAAGGAGATATTTACAAAGCAAAGGAAATATTTACAAAAAATCATTTAACTGTTATTTGTACGTGTATGTGTATTCGATTTGCATACAACAACTACAACATCATTTGTGGATACATTGGCTGTCACATTGATCCTCTTTTTTGTTTGTGTGCTTCGCGCTCATGTGGACATCATAAAAAATAGTCCAGCAGCAAACTTCGAGATTTGCTACGCACACAGAAAACCCAAGAAGAGAGATAAATTGTGTCCAGCTGATCTAGCGTCGTCGAACACGTGCTATTACGATTTTCGTTAACAACGATTTTTTTTTATTGAAATTTGTTGTTTTTTGTTGAAGTGCCTTTATGCCACATATTGTGGCATTCATATCTACATCTATACAACATCTCAACACAACATTTGCCACAATTAATGGACAATTCCTTTGTTGCTGCTGCTCAAAAACCTCAACTGAACTAAAGGTAAGTTTGATGTTTTTTTTTTTTTTTGCAAAATTACGAACAAAAAAAAATCGTTTAAAAGTTTCGCTTTCTTTGAAGAATTTATGGCTAATAAATGTAAGAAAATTGTTTTTTTGTTGTTGTCTTCGCAATATTGAAGAGATAAATTTTAGTAGCAATTATGTACTGTATTTTGCAACAAAGACATTTGTAATAAATTTCCGAAGGAAAGAAATGTGATGTGGAAATTAAGATAGGATCCAATTTTTAGGAAATGAAAGGATTATCTCTGATAAATGTTTATAATTTTTTGTTGTAAAAGGGTATGTATGCATAGACGATTGGAAAGAGATGATGTTTTTTATTTGTAGAAGGACCTAATAGATTGTCGATGCATACTTGCAGAACATCATAGTCCACAATATAACTGCATAACAGTTTGCCATATAGAGAAGATCTGGAGATAATATTCTATATACAAGATACTTGTGGTGGTGGTTGTAGCAGTTATTCTTCTTATTTGATTCATCAGGTTCTGTCTCCAAGTTAAGAAAATCGGATATTTCCACAGATCTTCAGGAGTAAGTCTGGTAGATTTGGCAAAGCAACTAAATACGTGTAGTGTGGTATGAGGGCCCGTACTACATGCTGGGCATACATTCTGTACCTGGTCATCAATCCGTGCCCAATACGAATTGAGACGACTTCTCCATCCTGAACGTAATTGGGCCTAAACTACTATTCGTTCAGCGCTGCGGCAACTCCATCAGTATGAATGCTATTCAGACCTGTTTGATAGGCAACTTGATCTAGAAGTTATTTTTTATAACCTCTAGATCATGCAGACCCTTCCGGTCGACCAATATTGATGATATGTAGTGGGAAGATTTTCTATTCAGTGTCAATTCATACACTCCAGAAAACCGAAATTTGTGAGATACCATTATATGAGGGCTATTGAAAAAGTGAACCAATATTCAGACTTTTTTAAGTTTTTCAAGTCGAAAGTCGTGGGTAAAATGTTAAGAGTGATTCTGACTCTAATAACACTGTGCGACACGAAAATTTTTCAGGGGTTCTAATGTACCAATTCTGTTTAGTTGAAGTCCCTGGACCACGAAAATACCTTTGGTTTTTCTGGATCACTTCGAAAATTAATTTTATAACGGTAAATATAGAGAAAAACGTGGTCATCCATTTTTTAACAGATTTTTTTGATTTTTAACATTTTTGAAAGCTAATTTAATTTTCTTCCCCGTATATAATATAATTTTGTCACTTTATGCGTATTTTTTCACATTTCAACCGCTGTAACTCAGCCAATCCTCAACCGATTTACCAAATATATATCTTGTTTGAAAGAAAAATTGTACTCTTCGAAAGAAAAAAAGAATAGTATAAATCCGTTATAAAGTAAATAAGTTATTCAATTTTCAAATGGAAAATCCATGAAACTACGTTTTTCTCCATATTTACCGTTATAAAATTAATTTTCGAAGTGACCCAGAAAAACCAAAGGTATTTTCGTGATCCAGGGACTCCAACTAAACTGAATTGGTACAATAGAACCCCTGAAAATTTTTTTTTGTTATTTTGTAGCACAGTGTAATCAAGTGACAAATTATTACTGCCCGTTTTTCCTACCAAAAATATACATCATCTCTTAAACGATATTTACCGTTCCATTATATTTACTGCGGACCGTCTAAAGGCGGTCTTCAGGGTTAACAATTGCAAGCAGCACAACACATGGTGGTACGTTCTGTGTACTAAATGTTAAACTTTCTAATGTTAATGTCACATGGTGGTACGTCAAGAAGAATACATACAGCTCTTTTATAAGAAGAACAAGTCCTCAAGCTCTTCTATAAGAAGAAGACCTCTAGTTATTCTATAAGAAGGAAACATCCTGATCTTCTATAAGAAGAATACCTCCAACTCCTCTATAAGAAGAAGACTTGCAGCTCTTCTATAAGAAGAGGACCTCCAGCTCTTCTATAAAAAGAAGACCTACAAGCCCTTCTTTAAGAAGAAGACCACCAGCTATAATTGTTTTCGTCTATATAGAGAGATTTACTGCTACAGGATTTCTTCTATGTATAGAGGGCCTAGAGAAGGTGATAATTCACGAACTATCCACAGTATAGTTTGAGTTTTCAGTGAAGATTTGGAGTTGTAGAGGACTGTAGAGTATTATAGATAGACATTGTAATTATATAAATGCTTTAGAAGGAATAGACACCATATACAGATCTTCGTGTTAATAAATATTCCGTCTGAAAACAAAAATCGGAAGAGTATTCTATACATTACTTAGTTGACTGCAGGATCTTGTGTTTATAGAAGCATGTCGTATAGGGGGTACCTACAAATTAAGGGGCCTCTTTAAAAATTATTTTCTGCACACAGAACATCGATTACATATTTAAAAATTCTATGTTCCATCTAAAGGTGATCCGTATTACACCAACTTGCGTCTGTTCTAACCTCTAAAGAAAATTTTTTTCTCAATTCCATATAAAATGTTCATACGAAGTTGTTAATCGAACAGTTTCTTATTAACCCGAAAATAAACTGAGAACCGAACTTTGATTTGATTTCAATAATTGTAGGCGGATGTGGTTCACCGAAATCGAATTCGTAGTTACAAACAAAGTAGGAAACTGCCAATTTAGAAAAATATGTTCTTCGTGTTGTAAGCTAAGATTTGTTGGCCTATGATTTCATTTCGTGGCTAAAAACAATTGAAAAAACAAAACGAACATAATAGTTAACATGTTGACCAAATACAATTACAGTAACAACAACAACAAAAATATAGCAAAAACAAAATTATTGTAAACGTTTTTGTTTTGTTACTTTTTATGGCAATAACGTGGTGGTGGCGTAGTGGCCGTCATAAACACTGAGCCAAATATTAATTAAACGTTTTAACAAGAAAAACGAATTGAGAATTAAAAATAAATGTTAAAAAAATGAGATACCGTCGTAAACTTATCGCACAAGCAACAATTATCAGTTGAAAATAACAAAAGCTATTCAATTTAATTTTCTAGAAAATTTCTCACAACGCAATATTGGATTTTTTGTTCAATATTATCGAATATCTAATCAGTCAATGAATTATGTATTTTAGCGTTTTTTACAAAATTTATTCTATTAATAATGTCACAAAGAAAAAAAAATATGTCTGACACCAGTTAACCACATGTGAACCTCCCCCACACACCTCCACACTCCACATCCAAATTGTCATTTGCAAATCGTAGCAATTTCCTAGTTGACATTGTCAAATTTTCTCTAATTTGGAGCAAATTCATTTTCATCTTTTCATTTTTCATTTCATTGTAGGAAAGTGAAATGGGCGAAAGTTTTTTCTTCTTGTGTTTTTGGGTTTTATTTTATTTTTTGGCGGGGGTAACAGATATGCCAAAGAGATCACATAGCTGCACTACTCCTCCAGTCTGTGGGGTTATTTGTTTGTGGCTTGTATTTAGTGGTCGCATTGAGCAGATTGATATTAAATAACCTCCAGACGACAAAGCGTTAATTACCAATCACCACTAAACGAAAACAAGACCAAATGACTGTCGTGGAGTGTGTTGGTGGTAGTGGTGGCTTTTAGGTTGGTTGTCTCTTTGATTGCTTGGCCAGGTTGGTTGGCTGTTCATTTGCTGATTCACTGATGTCTCGTGGTGTTTGGCTGGCCAAGGAGTCTTGTTGTACTCGCAGCCATTCATGTGGGGATCATGTGTGCCAGACTGCTGTAGCTGCTGCCAACCATAGTGATGATGATCGTTCCTCCATTTGGCCACATTTTCCTATTCCCATATGCTATGGTGGCCTCCAAAAAAGAGCTCGCTCTTTAAATTGTTTTCTACCTAATCTAAAAGTTTGCTGGCAAATATTTCATAGTTAAGACATTGTTGTCGCTCTAAATTTTTAACTTGATTTTGTTTAACAAAATCGTTGTTTCGTTGTTGTTTTTGAAATTAGCAAAACAAACCGGGAAGCAAAGACTTTTAGACTAATTTGCATTACAAATTAGAAAGTGGTGCAAATTCACTTTGGTCTCTCGGGCAGCAAGGCAAAAAAGGATTGCCAAAAGGAGTAGAAATTGTTTCGAAATTCCTCTGTTATGGTTATAATATGTTATAACAAAATTTGCACAGTAAAAAAAAAAAAACATCGATATAAAACTCATGATTAATTTATGGCCATTGTCTTGATTTCAGTGAAACAAAATTTAGATAGCCACATAGTTTTCATCATGTGGGTGTTGTTAAAATTTATTTACATAGATAAAACAAAAATTATTTAGGAGAAATTGAAACAAAAGGGAAATTTCTTACGGGCAAAAATGTTGATACAATGTATAAAAATAAAATATTGGGAATATGGCAAAACGTTGTACGAAATCTCCAAAGGACCTTCAGACGATTTTTGGATGATAAAAGATTAAAAAAAACTTTTATGTAGAAAACGTTTCTATAGATTTAATACCAAATATTATTGAGGGAAAAGCTTCAATGATAAATCATTCAGGTAATATGTATTCTACTGAGGGAATAATTACAATGGGTATTACGTTGATATAAGCCCTTGCATAGGTCAAGACAAAAGGTTCTCTTTTGATGGGATATCTGCAAAATGTCCTCAATATATAAACAGCTTTGCCATGGAATACCTTAAATGTGACTTTGGTATATGTAGAAGGCCTATGATATATTAAATTGGGGGAAAAGAAATCCATTATTTTTATATGCACTATAGGACTTAATTTAACTTGCTTCGGAATGCCCGATTTGGGCCAAATCTGATTGTTGTCATTTTATGTATGATTTGTTGGCATTTTACAGGTAACTTAATAATGCCTCTCTCATAGAAGTCCTGCTCACTATTTGCAAAAAATTCTAGTAATCGATTTTCACAATCCTCCCTAGATACCACTTTTTTATCATTAAATAAATTTTGCAATGAAAGAAAAATATGATAATTGCTTGGTGCTAAGTCCGGACTGTATGGCGGATGGATAGTGCGAAATGTCACCCTTCCAACTAGCATAAATCTGAAAATGATTGATCAATACTTTACGAGAAGTCTGCCGAAAAAATAATGGATTTTTTCCCCAAATTAATATTTATTTATTTCATAAACCCTCTGTTCTAATTATGACCAAAAAAATGGGATCTCTGGCCCATAGTGCAGCGTATAGAAATGGGTCTAGTACAAAAAAAAATCAATGAATATTTTCATAATTTCATTCATAGTTAATTTTATCCATATCGCTTTATAAAACCGTATAAATTCCTATAACCATGAAAAAGTCAGAATTTTTCAAAAAAATGTGAACATTTTATTAATTTTTGTTATTTGTAAGGGCAGTGATCATTTCAAAGTAATAAATATAATAAGAGTATAAATAATCACTTAAAACATTTTATTAATACATATCACAATTACTTTTCATACATCGCTCTACTTCGCCAATATTTGAGCACTTTTGTCCTCTCTCTCTCTCTTTATTTTGTTTCTTAGACTAACAAACGCCGTCTCACCACTCGCTAGATTATGGTTAGTTTTGCATTCCATTCTTTCCTTATTTCAGGCACTGCTACCAACCTCTTGGTGTTATAAAATTCACATATGCAGTTTCCAAATTATTTTCATATAAATACCAAATACAATATATCCAAGAAGTGTGTGGAGCAACAAGCCGAATATTTAAATTTGTATATAATTGTTCTAAGAACCTATGAATCGTTTATTTTGAAAGTGGTTTCAGTCTATGGTATATGATTTTCAAGAAAAGTTTGCGAAACATATTACGTTAAAATATTATTGAAACTAATTAAACCCAAAACTTTTAATATCTAAATATAAGAAAACATAGGCTTAAACCACTTTCTAAACAAACGACTCATGTAAGTAAATAAATATGAGGAAACAGGACAAGGCTTAACAAAGAAGATAATAAAACAAAACAAACAAAGAGATTCTGTTACATATAAAACCAACCCGTAACCACCTAATACACAAAAGTTTTTTTCTCTCTCTCTCCCTCTCTGGTAAGAAACCAGTATTTAAGGTTTTATGAATTGTATTCATAAAATGCAGAAATCCCGACATTGGCAACACATTCTGAACACTATTCATAAAATATGAGAATTATTATTTCCTGTGTATGATGTGTGTTAAGTTCTATTGAAATCGGTTGAGATTTAAATATTTTGACACAAAATGTTAGATAGTGATCTAAGTTGAGTCAAGAATGACGTGTTTTCGCCAAAAAACAGTTCTTCATACCAAAGCCATTCATGATGTACTTATCCTACGTCTAAGATTAGGCCCTTTTTACATATACAGTTCTACATTAATGCATAGCCATATAAAGAAATGAGAGCCCGGGAAATCTTTGCAGCAATTTTTAATTAAATAAAAATTCCGCACCATAGACAAAGTCTGCACCTTTTAAGGCCGCCAAACAAATAAGAAGAAGAAGAAGAAGGAGACAATAATTACAATGCAAACAAAACGCGTTAACTACAAAAATAGCAAATAACAACAACAAAGCATACATCCATTTACAGCCGATAGATGATATGCCAAGGCGAAATCGTAATGCATCCGATTAATTTTTACCCCCGCATATGTGTGTGCCGGTGTTGCTTGTTGCGTCGTTGTTGTTGTTGTTGTCACTTAATGAATTGTTAAGTGTCTTTGCGATATGTTTGTTGCACCGGCAGCAATGACGCCTTCCTTTTTGGTTGGTGCTCCTTATCCTACTCACGATCAGCAGCAACACCAAGCAATGCCGTTAGGCTCGGAGGTATCTGTGAGTGTCGATGTCAGACAAAACATATCACGCGCGTCCTCGAAGTTTCGATTTCGTTGTGACGCCGGAGTCAAACTATTTGGAACAATAACAACAGCAGCAGCAATAACAATAATAATGCGAATATGGCGACAATGTTTTGCTGCAACAAATAAACAAACAAAAAATAAAACAACAACAAACCAAGTGTCATTAATGACACACGACGAACTAACAAAATGGCAAACTATCAAAATAACAAAACATTAACCACATGTTTGGCTGCGTCCACACAGGCAACGACGGCGTCGGCTGTTGCCAATGTTGCCACCACCAACAACAACCATCATTGTCATCATCACTGCAACAAAATGCTGGTGGTGTTCGTTTGTCATTGGCTTTTATTTGATGTTTGGTCATAATAACACCAACGATATTGCCAGCCAAGGTATTTTTCGATTAAAGCCAACCAGCCAGCCAGCCACCATTCAATGTCTTCGTCTAAAGATATCAGTAGCAAAAAACTTCAATGAAAACAACAACAACGACAGCATGATCGACACCAATATCTGGAGTAACAACATTGTCACTTCGTGTCATTTGCAAAAGATTAGAAAATGTGAGGGTTGCGGGAAATATTAACAAAATACAAATAAAGTTTTTTTTCGTATCAGAAATTAATACAAACGTTATTGCCAATTTTCAAAATGGTTAATGGCATCGTTCAATTTGTTAGTCTTTTTTTTCTAAAAGCGTGTGAATTGTTGGAAACCTAATTTTAAATTGGCTCGTTACGATTTGTTAAAGAATAGAATATTTTATTGAGCGATTTTTTAATGTCAAAATAATTGGATAGTTCAATGATATGATTTTGTTTTTGTAAACCTTTCGTGAAAAATGGAGTAGACAGCTCCAGCAGAATTCGACAGGAACTGTATTTGATATCCTTCACCATATAGAGTAGATTTAGTTTGTGGAGTAATAGGAACTAGAAGGAGTTGATTAATGCGTCCCATATTCGGACTTTATCTAGCTTTGTGGAGATAATAGATTGTGCGAAGGTTGGTTCAAATCGGAGAATCCATTCGACTGATATCGGATTGAAAAATATTGAAAACTTTGACCATTTCTGGGGGAGGTACCAGAAGAGTGGACCAATGGGTTCTATCTTCATACTTGACATGGTCCTGGTGAAGTTCATAATTTGTACAAAGTTTGGTTCATTTTCCCATGTAAAGTTATTTTGCCTTAGTTCTTCGGTTATTGTTCGATTGCAAGTGTTTCTTGCTCGATCTCGATTTTGAGATCCTTGGAGATTCTATTTAAATGCCATTGTGGTTATGCTGTGAACATTTTTGTTCTTAAGGTGTGACCAATCATCTCAATTTCCTACCTTTAATTTGCCTTTGTACGGGTTCCTGGTACGTAAGGTTTCAGAATATTGGGCCCCAGATTATTCTGCATATATTCCTGAGGTATTTGTTTATACCTGTTGCTTTTGGGTGAGGGTTTTAGACACAAACAATGAATTTTTCTAGATATATTGGGCTTTTTAATCGTTAAGGATTTTCCAAACAAGGCGGCTGTTATTTGGCATTTCTAGTGCTTGCAGGGCGATAAACATATTTTAAAGAAGTTGTACATTTAAGTCCATGTTTTAACATAACCCCCATTCGAAGGTCTCGTCCATATGGGCGCTAAATTGGCATTCCGAATTTCTTGTGAAAATCTTTTTCCAAGAAATTGTTTTATATACATACATACATCCATGTTTCTAATAGCCCCAACTACAAAGCTCCGGCTTGGTAAGATTGATGAACCTTAATATCAAGTTACAAAGAACATAATACAATGATTTTTTTTAGTATTACTATTATCACAGCAGAGCGTTTCAAAAAGTCCTCATGAGAAAATTAATATATATATGTATATATATATATATATATATATATAATTTGTATAGGAATTGTATTGAAGTTTTTATTTAATTATGCAAAGGTCTCGATCTTGTATAGTATGTAAATAGATATTGTTCTATTCGAAAATTCCTTGATCCAATTTCTTACCAAATCTATCGCAATTCAAAATATACAATTAAAGAACAAAAACCAATTGAATTTACATTTTGTTTTCTTCAAAAATTTTATAAGCCCCAAACATACATAGGAATATGTACATATTTTTATTTCAAAACGTTTCATTTTGCCACGACCTGGACAGAATTGAAATTGAATCTAAAATTAATTTGATTTATTCATTTTGTGCAAAATTTATTACTTAATTGAAAAGCGTTCTGTGTTAGACATGCTCAATCAAACACACACACTCACACACCATAAAAATAAAACTGGCAATCCAATCCATCCATTTATCCATCTGATATGGCACATACGTACGTACGAAAACAAAGACAGAGACCCGGTAGACATATGTACGTCCGTCGTTTGTTGGCTGGTTGGTTGGTTGGTTCATTCACATATGACTCAACTAAAACAGCAATTTCCATAGCTGCTTGTCATGGCTACAAAGTAACAACGCAAAAACAAAACAGAAAAAACGTTTATATCAATCGTTTACTAAAACTCCCCACTACTCAAATTGAAATCCTTTTACAGTTTAAGTTACACATAAGCACACTCACAGATTTTGAAAAAAAAAAACGAAAAAATTATATGGAAAATATTCATATTCGTTAAGACTCACACTTCAGTTCCATAGCCGTTGGTTCGTCTGTCATGTTTGTCGTGTTGATGGTGGCAAAAAGTTCTTTTTTTATTTGGCGGTGGTGTGCAATACTGGCCAAGAATATGAATGTGCCACCGCCAAGCCATCGACGCCAACAACGAGCGACATATGCACCAACATATATCCCTCAAATGCATTTTACATGTCTCCTCCAAGAATCCAGCTAGCTAGCTGGATTCAAATCAGTACCGAGGTTTGACTGAATGCCTGTTGGTGTAGTTGGTGGCATGTCATATTTTTGTGTATGCTGGCAATGGGAAACTTGCTAAAAAATAATGATAAAAACTCATGGTTTCAAATGGCTAATACCAACGACAACAATAAATAGCAATAGCATATAAAGTATACACAAAATCCATTAACAAAATACAAAACAAAGAAAAAAATGAATGAAGAAAATCAACTTTTTATTGTATTATATTTTTGTTAATTTGTTAGTTTGTTTTATCTTTTGACTCATCGAGCAGATTTCAGTGGACTGAAATTTTTTCGTGCAGTTGAAGTATAGTTTTTTTAAGAATGTGCAATTCAATGTCAAGCATTGTTTGAAATGTGTGAACAATACTTCCGAATCGAATATATAATCCAAAAAATAAAATTTTCTACAATTTTAATGTGAGCTGGCAGGTCTCTAACCAACCCATCGGTTACTCTAAAATTCTGTTATGATTAAATTGTCCAATCTGGGCCGTATACAGGATATATTAGGTTGGGGGCAAAAGAAATCCATTATTTTTTTTGGCAGATGGATGGATGGATCTGTACTGATAGATTTCTCGTAAACTATCGATCAACAATTTCACATTTATGTTCGTTGGAAGGGTGACATTTCGCAGTAAGAAAAAAATATTTTGCTGCTTTTTTGTTTGGTGCATTCAGTTGTGAGTTACAGAGTGTTAAAAATTGAAGTGAAAAAAAGAAAATTCGATACATTTTTCTTTGACAAAGGCGAAAGTTTAGGCCAAGCGGCTAAAATTGCGAATGGTGTTTATGGTTCCGATACTATAACAGCCAATTTTGTGCAATTTTGGTTTCGAAGATTCCGTTCAGAAATGTTTGATGTTAAAAATACACCTTTCGCAGGTAGGACGATCGTCGAAAATATCGATAAAATCGGAGAAAGGATCGAAGTTGACCGGCATGTTCTCCGATTTTATCGATATTTTCGACGATCGTCCTACCTGTGAAAGGTGTAAGTGTCAAACGCCCAGGCGATGTAAGACTGCTAACATGCCGGTCAACTTCGATCATTTCTCCGATTTTATCAATATTTTCGACGATCGTCCTACCTGTGAAAGGTGTAAGTGTCAAACGACAAATATATACCATCAGCCTATGGTTTGCGGAGATCTTCGGAGTTACGCACACGTTTTATAAGGTATATATTTTTATGGGGAAGGTTTCGGATTAAATTTGATCAAATCGATTATTTAATTCGCTTCAAATATAATTTACAAGTTTATAAAATAATGACCCTTTGTGGGGGAAGTACCGACGGCTCCCACCTTCGGACTTTATCTAGGCCTGGTAAAAATAAAAGGTTGTGCAAAGTTTGGTTCAAATCGGACAATCCATTCGCCTGATATTGGATTTATAAATATTGAGGTATTGAAGTATAAGAATAAGTGTATCAATGGGTCCCATCTTCGGACAAGATCCAGGCTTAGTAAAGATAATATGTTTTGCAATGTTTGCTAATTTTTAAACAACATTTTGTGGAGGTCCCTGAAGGAGTGGACCGATATTCCCCATCATCGAACTTGAACTAAGTTTGAATGAAATATTACGATGTGCAAAGATTTAAAGAAATCAGTTACTCCCTTTGAGAGTTATCGTGCGCACCATCCGGTCAGACAGACGGACGATGAGGCACATTTTTGCCGTATCAAAGTGTATATACTCTCATTAGCCATAAGGCTGAGGGTAAGAAAAGTCGTTAAGTTCGGTATCGTGGTATTCATCTAAAATTCTTTAATACGGTCAGGACCTTAATATGTTCCTTTTATTTGGCGCGATCCTCTTAGTGGTCTGCCAAAAATTATGTTTCAAATTACAGACACTCAGATTGGAAAAATGTGGTAGGAACTTCAACATACCGAAAATCATTTTAAGTTTTTATTCACCAGGAATATCAAATTATAGCCATTTCGATGAGAATATGCGGTTAAAAATATTTTGCAAAAAAAAAAAAAAATGGAAACCCTTTAAAATACTGACACCCTTATATGGAGGCTATGTCAAAACTTTGACCTATACCGATCATTTTCTGTATATATGAATGCGAGTCTTCAAGAACACTCAATACCAAATTACAGCCACGTTGGTAGAACAATGCGGCTTACGCCTTCAAATACCTAAAATGGTTCGGTACCGTTAATTAGGAGCGTTAATTAGGAACATAAACCGATATTGATCATTTTGGAAGATGTTAAACCCAATGAGAAGTTAAAAAAATAAAGATAAGTCAATTCGGTTAATGTGGAGCCATATTGAAAATTTTTATGAAGATTTTGTACCCAATGAGAACCTAAAATATAGACTTATTTTTGGGGCCACCGTTTTATGGCGGCTATACCAAAACGTAGAACGAAAATCCAATCCACTGAAATCATGTAAGACATTGGTTTTTAGGAATATTCACCATTGACGGTTACCTTCTCACCGTCATCATTTTTGAAGAAATGTGGACCGATGATACAACCGTGGACCGCATTAACTTCTGGATGAAGTTGCAGCTCATGAATCTCCTGATGTTAGTCTTCGTCTATAGTATGTTTATGTCTTCAGGGAAAATCATTCAGAAAGTCGTACAATTATAGAAGACCTACAACAGTTATTCTATATCTATGATACCTTCTAAATATACTATGTCAGAAGAAAATCTATCAATAGAAGACCAACATATGGTCCCCAGTCTATTATACCGGTCCCTGTTTGAGGCATACAGTTATATGGGAGCTACCGGAAATTTAATAAAAGAAACATTTTGATTAAGTTCGGAGAGTCGTCCAAAGTTATGGAGTTGAATGGAAGTACTGAAACGTGCAGACCTTCCAATTGTTTCTAAATATTTATAATATTTTGTTATTGATTGCTGGTATTTCTTGAGGGAAGCTTCAATTAAAAACAAAATTTGTGAATATTTATTGTCTGCTAATTTTTCCCTCTTGTATTTCCAAAAATATATCTAGCTTCGTATTTTTTAATAAACAAATACATTGAATTGTTTGAAAATATCCCCTCCAAGGTAAATTTGCATATAATTTCGAATAATAATTACAAAAACTAACTGCTTAATTCATATTGTTTTCACCTTAGCGCCAAGTGTTGTTATAAATATTTATAATTCCCTTGCAGTTCTGATGAATGAAGTCCGACACCAAGGGGCTGCACCATCGCCCAAGTAATTTCATTAATGGGTGTCTTCTTTGCCACAACTAATGGCTTTAGTTCTTGGCCTCAAATAATGGCTGTGAATGCCTGTCTGCCTGCACCGTGTCTAAGCCTCGGCCTATGAAAAAAATTTTGCATTGCAAAAAGTTTCCCCTTCGGCAACTATTTTCTAATGTCTGTGTGCTAATTCATGGTAAAAAATCATTTGAATATGCCAACACCTCCCCCCTTACCCTTTCCTTGCTTCCTTCATGTACAGTAGTTGGGGTGGAGGGCCAAACTTTACCGCAGACCGCAATGGGTGGGAGTGGTTTTCTTAACAGCATTGAAACTAAAAAAACAAAAACAACGACATCAACCAACACCTTCAAGGCACATAAACTCAGCTCTGTAAAGCCCTGCTAAGACCACTGTCATAAAGTGCTTATTTACGTCTTAAGAGTATTTAGGGCGAACCGCCGATGGCGGCGGCGGCGTCAACGGTGGCTAGTTGATCGTCATTTGGTAACAATGTTGTTGTTGTTTTTCCTGTTGTTGGGACTTTCGTTAAGTTTGTCTCCTTAGTTGTTGTTTTTTATTGTTCGCCACACTTAAAGTGTAATTTAAGAACTTTTATTTGCAACGCTTGGGTTTCTCTAAAGACAGCCATTAACAATAAACGAAACAAACACACACACACAGACGACTTCAATAACAACTATAACGTCGTCTAGCAAAACAAAACAACAATTTATACCATTAAACTTTAACGAATGGATTCAGTTAGTGAATAATTTGAAAGGGTTAGTTTTTTTCTGTGTCCATGTTTCGCATTGTTTTGAAAAATACAATACTAACAACAATGGCAGACATGCAATCTATGCAAAAAGAAGCAGGGACGTGGTGGTTAGAAATTTTCCAAAGGAATTTGATGAATAGGAGGTATGTTATAACAAAAAGCTGAAAAATAGATATTTTTCTCCCTTCAAAGTAATTATCCTCAAATATTTTAATAAAAACAAAGTAAAAACGTCGTTAAGTTCGGCCGGTCGGACATTTTATGGCTTGCATCATAAGCCGAACAGGATTTTAATATAAAGGTCATGATAAATAGCTGCCAGGGGAGAACGAAATATACAACTATAGACGTTCAGGTTATAAACATGGGCTCTAGGACCTTGACCAATCGAAATGTTTAAAATACCAATCATTAGGGATAACGTTATATGGGGGCTATATGACACCTAGGAAACTGTTTATTTTAAGTAGGAAGATTTTCTACCCAATGAGAGTAAATTAGAAAAATATTAAAATAGAGCCAATTCGGTTGAAAAACGTACATAAAATCCTCAAATTACCGAATAATGGCGGAAGTTGTTATATGGTTGGTATCGTGAAATGTAGGCCAATATTTATAATTGTTGGTAGGGAGATTTTCTACTCAATGATAATCTCAAAAATAAAATGTCAGTCATTTTGGTTGTAAAACGTGCCCAATCTCCTCTAAATACCTAAATTCGGTATATACCATTATTATATCCTAAATATTTAACCAATATTGATCATCAATTGTAGGAAGATTTTCTATCCAATGAGAACCAAAAATACCAAATTATTTTTGGCCAATTCACCGGCATCATTTTTGAAAAAAAAAATTATGGACCGATAATTCTAGGGGGTCACAAGACACAGCAAACCATTGTTTTTGGAAGAAGAGGTATCTCTGGAATCTCCTGAGGTTAATCTTCGTCTATAGTATGCCTACAGGAGTGTTGTTTATGTCTTCAGGAGAAATCATTAAGAAAGTCGTATGATTATAGAAGACCTACAACAAATATTCTGTACATACGAGACCTTCTAAAGATATTATGTGAATAGAAGGTCTATCAATAGAAGACCCACTGAATGCCTCTTGTCTATTGACGACCAATCTATAAAAAAAGTTATATCTATAGAAACCTGCAGCATGTCGTTTCGGTTTTCTTGTAATCTGTTTTGTTTTAACCATGTTTATAAGCGACTACCTACAGGGGGACTCCTGTCTATTGCAAACTTACAAGAGGTCTTCTGTCTATAAAAACCTACAGAACGTCTTCTGTCTATAGAATACTGACATATGGTCTTTGGTCTACGGAAGACATACAGAAAATTTCCTGTCTATGGAAGACCTTCAAAATGTCTTCTGTCTGTAAAGAACTTCAGAAGGTCTTCTATCTATACAAAAGCTTCAGAAGGAGTTCTGTCTATAGAAGAGCTTAAGAAGGTCTTCTGTCTATAGAAGGGCTTCAGAAGGTATTCTGTCTATAGAAGAGATTCAGAAGGTATTCTGTCAACAGAAGAGCTTCAGAAGGTCTTCTGTCTATAGAAAAACTTCAGAAGGTCTATAAGAGACCTACAAGAGGTATAAGACCTACAGAAGGTCTTCTGTTTGTAGAAGACATACAGAAGGACTTATGTCTGAACAAGACCTACATAAGGTATTCTGTCAATAAAAACCCTATAGAAGGTCTTCTGTCTATAGAACACCTACAGTGTTTCTGTCTGTAAGTGTTTCTGTCTGTAGGTCTTCTGCATAAAGAAGAGCTACAGAAAGTCTTCTAACTATAGAAGTCCAACAGTCGATTGAACGTGGCTTTTGAACACTCATTTCTTGTGAAAAGGAATAAAAATAAGTCACAGGGTGCAAAGTCAGGGCTTCTCGGCGTATAACCCATAATTTCACGTTTGGCTGGTTATAGTTTTTCGTCTAACGAATTACTCCGAAGAAGGCAAACAAATTTAAGTGCCTCACTGGATACGTTGGCCGACTTGTCCGTTCTACATTGCTCAAGCGGAACAGTCGCCATATGACCAGTTCTGCTGAAGAAACATGCGACCATTTGCTTCGAAGTGCTTCTTGGTCGATCAAAGTTCGTTAAATTTGAATGGTCTTTGAAGATCGACATGGGCGATTGTAGTTTTGCTTTGGGATCATACTCATAGATCAATGATTTGTTAACTGTGGCAAACTTCGGTATATACCTCTTTTACCACTGTTCAACAATTATAACTAATAAAATTTTTGTCAACACTTGTCTTATCGTTTAATTAAATTGTAAGTTAAACTACAAACTACTGCTAGCTACATAAGTGTTAGTATTGGAGTGAACATTTTAAAAATAAAATCTCTCAAAATAGCAGGTGCGTCGACTGATTTACCAAAATTGAGATAAGATAACACTATTCTCGAAGACAAAAACGTTCAAGTGAAATTGAAATTGTATTTTCAATTTTTTTCTGAATCACCTTCCGTTTACATTTCTTTATTAATTTTCATGATGGACAGCTCTGTTTTGATTATGGCACGGAACAATGAATCTATTTAATGTTAAATGGTCATGCTACCTTTACTATGTTCTAAGGTGTCTGTTAATGTTTTTATACCCAAATACAAAGACGCACACACACACTCAGTTTACTTTCCACTTTGAAAATATAAAATTAAAAAAAAAAAACTATAAAGGAAAAAATTGTCATAAAAAACTTTTCATAGAACAAGAAAAGAGCCTAGTTCCTTAGTCATACATTTCCTTTCCAACATCGTTGCTAATTAAAATTCAACACTCATTCTAAACCAAGCCGACCAATTAGCCAGCCAGCGTTTTAGTGTCTTCTTCCGAATAAAATCATTTCCGTTAAAATGACAAATGGTAATGTGTAAAAATATTAATATTTTAAATTTTCTTCTTTCTATTTTCCGTTTTATTGCAGCATTATTGGTCAGTGTGCAACGAAGCCCAACAAAGCAGATATGTCAAGACGATCATACACCTCATAAAGCAGCAATAACGAACGATTCGGAATTGGCCAGATGGATGATTTAACTGCCAATGGAATAAACAACGAAACGTCAAATGTCCATTTGACTTCTAGTGAAAATATGGAGAATTGCACCGTAACAACAACTCCAACAAAACAAATACTACCCTCCAGCACCTCAGCACCAAGCCTTGTAACAATGGCAACGGCATCAAACGAAATGAGCAACCAAGAGACTGAACTACTAGCGGCCATGATGTCCGAAGAAGCAAAAGAAAATTCTGCAGTAGCAGTTGGCTCTTCTTCTACCTCTTCGACATATTTTAATGCAACAACAACACCCATACAAAATGTTGCTGCAGCAAACTTAACTAATGATCACGATGATGATGGCAATGAAGATGAACAAGATACCTCCACAGTCACCAAGGTGGCCCCTGAAGATCCTTCTGCCGGCATTGCTCCATCATTGGTATCCTCTGTCACATCAGCAACTTCATCATCATCCGCATCCACATCCCATACATCTAATCAATTTGTAACTCCTCAAAAACCAAATGAAAATAAATCAATTCTATTGGCCGCCGCTTCGGCATCCCTGCCCCAACACCAGAAGAAGAAGAAACGCAATAAATCATCGAAATGTCTTGGCGGCGGCGGTCATAACATGCATGGCCGTGATGGTGGTCATGATTCATCGTCATCGTTATCTAATATAAAAACTTCGCTATCGATGACTTCATTGCCACCAGATGAGCAACAGGAGAATCGTGATGGCATTAACGCTAAATTGAAGGTGGAAAGGCCTTACAATAGTTTGAAGGTAAGTTCAAAAGGAGTTTTATTTTTTTCGTTTATTTTTGAGGGGGTGTTTAAAGGAGAGGAACTTTCTTTTGGAGAGGATGTTTATTCATGGATAAACGGGTTAATGAAAGTAAATTAAAAATAGGATAATTGAGGAGCATCTGGAAAGGGATGTTCCAGCATTACTTGCACATGAATTCCTAAGATCATATTGTATTTTATAATGAGCGCCATTTATTTAGAGTTTGACCGTTCCGTAACCAACTAGTTCAAAGGAGTTATTCCGCAATGGAAACGATCGGCACTATGTCTACATCTTTCGTTCGTTTAGTTCATTTTCCTCCAGTCGTCCCTTTTTGCTTTCGTTCATTTATTTCCCGATCGGCACTATGTCTATATCTTTCGTTCGTTTAGTTCATTTTCCTCCAGTCGTCCCTTTTTACTTTCGTTCATTTATTTCCCCTTTACGTTCATTGGCCGAATTACCAATGAATTAATAACCTGAAAGGAACTATGGAACAAAATGACCTTGTTCCTATTATGGAACCGGAAAAGATTTCTTAATAAGTAAATAATTAGCATATTTTTGGGCTATAAAAACGTAAAGTATTTTAGGGGGATTTTGAATCTTGATGGCATTGAAAAACAGTGTGCACGACCGTATGGCGAGCGGACCCAATGGGAGCAAATGCTTTCCTCCCTAACGACTGCTATATCTTTTTAGATATAATTCCATGTTTTTGAACTTTCCTTTTGTAATTCAATTGCTATTCAAATAAATACAATTCTAATTAGGCGAGCGTCATCTTTTGATGTTGGATTAACGATTTTTTAAATAACAAAATGATCTGCATACTTTTGGGCGGTAAAAATGGAATAAATATGCAACTATTTTACTTGTTTATGTTATATATCGAACAGTCCATTTATTTGAATTTTCATGCAATTCCAATTCTAAATTAAAGAGCGCCATCTATTGCCATGGACCTAAAAATTTTGTGAAAAATAAAATGATCAGAATACTTATGGGTATTCAAACACCATCTATTGACAGTGGGAAAGCTATTTTGTAAGTAACAAAATGATCTTCATATTTTTGAGCTGTCAAAACGGAGTAAGAGGACTCTAGCACTACGCAGTCCGACGGTGGGAAGTTATAAGTTATATTTCGAATATTCCATTTGTAATTCTATTCAATCTTCATTCAACCAATTTCAATTTTAAATTCACGAGCGCCATCTATTGGCAAGGAGTAAACAAATTTGTGAATAACATAATTATATGCATACTTTTGGGGATTAAAAGGAAGTAAAGGGGTATTCAAAATGACAACTTCCGCAAGAAGCGGTTCAACAAAAGGAGTTCAAATTATTCCAATTGTAGTTCATATTATTCCAATTTTTTTTTATTCCGGCACATTTTATTTGTTTATTAGTTCAAATATTTTTAGTTGAAATTGTAAGAAATTGAACTAATTGTATGAAATTGAATTACTAATGAAATTATGTAAATTACGAATGCGAGAATATCAAATGAATTATTTCGAATTGTATATAAAAGAATTTGAATTGAAAATGGAATACTACACCTTAGAGATGAGCAATCTAGTTCACTGGGCGGATCGATCATTATCGTTTATTAATTAAAACGAAACTAGTTCCTTAATATATTTCCTTTGTATGACTCCCTTTCTTCGTTCTAAAGAAAAGAAAAAAATAACTATATTAATTAAAGAGCGGGAACTAGTTCCGAATGTTACTTTCTCGGAATAGTTTCAATAAACTAGTTCGTTCTGGAATTAACCAGCTCTGCTCCACCTATATCAGATATTATTTGAAGCATTTAAATTACACTTTAATGTAGGATGGAACCAAATTGAAAACGGTCGCTTTGTATCGAATGAACTAGGTAGTGAACGAGTTATGCACAGTCACAGTTTGATCATTGAACTAAATAATGAACTAGTTCATTTAAAAGAGCTGAAAGAAGTACGAATGTATTTATTTGAAATAAAAGTGAAATCAATGCTCCCAAAAAGTTTCACATGTAAGGACGATGTGAGCCATAAGTGCGGGGTTTTTAGGATTTAAAGGACCATTTGAGCTCATAATTTTAATACTGTATTTCAAGAACCGCCTGAGCATTAAAATCAGATTTTAAAGTACCGTTAGAGTATATGAGCGCTTATGAAAGAAGTAGTAAAGGGCCATTAGAACTGTTTTTAAAGAAACCTCAAAGAGAGATATTTTTAAGAATACTTTTTGTAAAATTTGACATTTCGGGTTATTGGAGAATGAAAACAGAAAATATTGGTTCTTACTTTGACATAGCCTATGTGAGGTCAATTTCCCTCTCTTTTTTAGATATTTTCATAACGTTTTCCAACTGATGTGGTTAACATTCCGGGTTTTGAGTGTCCATCTCACGGTGTAAATTTTGTTCCTGTCGAGCTTAACGACATTTATACTTTGAATTTTTTTCAATTTACTATTCTGAAAAGCTCTTCACCTGCCCAATCCCACATCGTTGCAAGTCACTCCAATGAAAAATTAATATCCAACAATAATGCATAATAGTTAACAATGTTAGTGATAGCTATTGTTGGTCGTCTCAATGGTTGGTGGTAGTTGCCGGAGTTTTTCATAGTTTTTCTTTTTTTATTGTTTTATTTTTTACTTCAAGAAAAAAAAAAACGCTGCTTGTGTTTACTTTTGTTGATTATAGTCGGTGGACGTTAAAAATAAAACTTTTTATAACAACAACACCACCAATGATTGTGGTTAAATAAATGCTGCTGCGTATTAATGATTTATTTATTCGTAACTATGTTGTCTACATAATATATCAGTAGAGGAGGAAATTGATAGAAGAGAGCGAGGGTGTTTATTTATTATTAAAAGTTGTCGGATAGTGCACTCCATAGCCAGCACACTAAACTTAATCATCTATGCAACAGACTACAAGAGGGAGGTAGTGTATGCGTCTTTACAAAATATTGTCTCAAACAGTTCATAAAGTATAAGTGAAAACTAAAAAAAGGGAGACACAACGTCCTCATCGACGTTAAGTAATATGACGAAAGAAAGAAAAACAAAACAACATAAAAACTTCACAGAATATATGATGATGATTATGAGCACATGAATGAATAACTAAGCCAATAACTTCAATGAGGCTTATAAAATATATGTACCAAACAAATTGTTGGAAAAATACTCTATGGAGAGCCGGTATTTTGAACAAGACTTAGATTCTGAAATGTAAGAGAAAAACCCGAATTTTTTGAAAGATCGTCTGATCTACAAGCGTGCGGTTGTAAGAATATTTGAGGAAGACCATCAATTATTAGGAAGAAAATATGGGCTATGATGTAAAAAACGCAATTTAAGCACCATTTGAAATAAAAAATATTCTTTAAATTTTGAAAAATATTTTTGAAGTTGTCATGATTTTTTTTCAACTATTTTCTAAAATAGTTAAAAAAATAAAAACAAAATAAGTAAGATATAGAAATGAATTTTTAAGGGTCATCTGAGCAATAGGTTTGGATTTGAATAAGAATATTTTTAAGCGAGTATCTGCGCTTGGCTTGGTTTATTCTTAAAGGACCAATTAAGCTACAATCGTATTTTATTTGGATTTTTTTTGAGCTTCAAGCGAGGATATTTTCTAAAAGAGCATCTGTGTTATTATGTAGATTTTTAATATATTCTGAGCTATAAACGTGGATTTTAAAATTTATTTTTAATTGGTCTTCTGATCTATGGGCTTCGATATTTTTAATCTCAGCCATAATATTGAATTTTCGAAATATTTATTATAGGTCCATACTGGAGAATTTTTTAATACCTTCTGAGCTACAAACGTGAATTTTTAAAAATAATTGTTAAATGGTCTTTCGAGTTATCAGTGAGATGTTTTTCATTTGACCTTTTGAACTATAAGCGAGGATTTTAAATATATTTTTGTACCCTCAGCCTTATGACACTTTGATACGGCAAAAATTTGCCTCATCGAAATATTGGTTTTAGACCCCATGTTTCTTTGGACCAAATCCGTTTCAGACAATTTGGAGTCGATTTACAAATGTGTGGTCTGCTGGTGTGCACTATAACACTCGAAAGGGGTAACCGATTTAATCCAAACTTTGTACATCGTAATATTTCTTCCAAACTTAGTTTAAGTTCGAAGATAGGGAATATCGGTTCACTCATTCCGTTACACCACCACCACCAAAAAATGGCAGAAATTGTGCTAAAATTTAATTTTATAATAATATTTAACACAACCTATTATTTTTACAATGCTTATATGGCACCCATTGGTTCACTCCTTCTATTACCTCTCCCACAATTTGTCAAAATTTTCAATACCAGGCGAATGGAGTGACGATTTGAATCAAACATTGTACAACCTAATAGCTTTACCCAACCTATATTAAGTCCGAAGTTGGGACCCATTGGTCCACTCCCTCTGGTACATCCACCACAAATGGTCAACATTTTCAAATCAGGCGAATGGAATGCTGATTTGAACCAAACTTTACACAAACTATTATCTTTACCAAATTGGTCCCCTTCTTCTGGTACCTCCCCACAAAGGTTTAGTATTTAATAAACAAGCAAATTTGAATTGAAGCGAATTGAATAACCGATTTGATCAACATTAAATCCGAAACCCCTTTTTTGAAAACATATGCCTTATAGAAAGCGAATAATAAAACATGTGTGCAATTACCAAGATCTCCGTAAACCATAGGCTGGGGGTATACATCTGTCGGCATCACCAACTGGCACTTTTTTAATTGTTAATAAAGGAGCTTTGACCGACGATTTATAACATATTTTCTAAAGGCCCATCTGATTTTAGACAACTTCTTTGAGCTTTAGGCTCCGATTTTTAAATATGTTTTGAGCTACAAGCGTGATTTTTTTTAATATTTTTTGGTGTCATCTCAGCTATAATATTGGATTTTTAAATAGTTTTTAAAGGTTCATAACAGTTTTTTTTTTTTTAAATACCTCCGGAGCTATAATCGTTGACTTTTAACAATATTTTATTTTTTACATTTTGCCTTTTGAACTATAAGCGTCGATTTTGCTCATCTGAACTTACCTCACTTCCATTTTTCTCAAACTCTGAACCCGATTAAATATTTTTCTTACAATTCAAATATTTCTCCTTGTAACCGAATACCTCAACTTTTAATATCACCAACAATACACAATGGCGGTTACAAGCTATATTTAATGTTACAGCTCGATTAATTTATGGATGTTTTGCAGCAAAGACAACTTCAAAGCAACAGCTCATAAACAAAGTAGACAGGAATAAAAAAATAGCAGACAGACAGATATTAAGCCGGTCTAAAAGCAGTACCCCCTCATTCATTCTCTCTGTCGCTCTTACATACTATTTGGCATTCTGAAGACTATAGCGCCAATATTGTTTTTTTTTTACATCGACTCCTTCCCTTTCTTCGTCGACTTTTCAAACAGCTTCTCAATTCATTCACGTTGTACCTCCCTGGCATTAATTTTTCCAATGATAATTCCTGTTTTTACCCCGTTTGCTATTTTCTCAATGATTTTGATATGTTTTCAGGTTTTTAATGTATGAATTGAAAATTCATGCTTCGACGAAAAAACAAAATACCTTGTGCTCCCCAGTAGATACTATACTGCATGTGTGGGAAATTGTGAACCGAAACAAAACAAACGTTTCATGAAAAAAAAAACACAACAACGAAGAAAAATGAAGTAAAAATTGCTTGACTTTTTAATGCTTTTGGGTGACAATTGATTGCATTGCATAATCGTTATGTTTTGCAGCCGTTGCTGTTTTCGTTGTCGTCAGTCCCATTAGGATTCATTAGAGAGAGTGAATTCGTTAGACGGAGGTGGTGGTGTGCAGAGAAGGCACAATGTCTCCTCGCCGGCCCATACAACACTGAGATTGGTTATTACTTACATGCCTACAACCCATTTGTTGTAATTGTCAGTGTGACAGTTCGATTGTTTATTAAGTGTTAATTTCAGTCAATTACTGCAGTACTCAGTTGAGATGATGTGAAGTGATATGACAATGAAGGGGGTTTGCTTTGCTATTTTTTCCGTGGAATTGTAATTGAAAATGAAAACATAAAATTGATAGTTTGGCTATTGGGGGTAGGGACCCGAGGGTGGGTAAAATATTTAAATATTTTCAAAATAAATTCTATAGAAAGATCCCAAAAATCCTTAAAAGATGGATCGTCTATGCCATAAGTTCAGACCCACGAGCTTAAATTTTTGTTTTAGGAATATGTTTTATTACGACCTTTGAAGTAAATTATTTTCAAAAGAGCCTTCACAGCCTCGATTTTGGCGACTTTTTTAAGAATATTTGTAAAAAGGATCTTTAGAGCAAAACCCATAATTCTGTTTTAGAATGGTTATGGAAGAACCTTCAGAGGTATAAACGTTGATTTTTATACCCTTAGCCTTATGGTTAATCAGGGAATATACACTTTGATACGGCAAAAATGTGTCTCATCGAAATATTTATTTTAGAACCCACGTTTCTTTGGACCAAATCCGTTTCAGACAATTTGGAGTCGATTTACAAATGTCCGCCCGCAAGCCTGTCTGACCCTCTGGTGTGCACAAGACCTCTCGAAGGGAGTAACAGATTTCATCCAAACGTGGCGTATCGTAATATTTCTTCCAAACTTAGTTTATGTTCGAATATCTGGTACCTCCCTGACAACATGGTCTATATTTTGCTGAAAAGTATTTTTATGGACGATCCGATTTGAACCAAACATTGTTTTTACTTTTAACAAGCCTTGATCAAGTCCGAAGATGGACTTGATCCTTTTGATACCTTCCACACAAAGGGTCAAGATGTTCAATATTTATAAATCCAATATTAGGCGAAAGCATTTGATTTGAACCAACATTTGTACAACATATTATCCTTAACAAGCCTAGATTAAGTCCGAATATGGGACTAATTGGTGAACTTATTATGGTACCTCACCCCCAAAATGGTCACAATTGTGCTAAAAATTTATTTTAAATATCATGGGAACGTATGTTCCGATTTGAATCAAACTTTGAACAACCTTTTATCTTCACCTTTACCAAGCCATGATCAAGTCCGAAAACAGGACCTATTGGTCCACTCGTTCTGGTTCCGCCCACACAAATATAAAATGTTTTCATATATATAAAACCATTATTGGGCTAATGGAACATCCGATTTTAACCAAACTTTGCGCAACCAATAATCTTTAACAAGCCCAGATCAAGTCCAAAACCTCTTTGAGAAAACAAATGCCTTATATAATGGAACTTCCGCTAACCGTAGGCTTATGGTATATATCTGTCGGCAACTCCGACTGACACATTTTTCTAGTTTTATAATAGTTTTGAAGAGCCTTCAGAGCAACAAGCATGTCTTTTTTTGAATGTCTGTAGATATGTCTTTGAGCCTGATTACCTACCATGCCCTTGAGCTTGATTTTTTTATGAGTTTTTTAAGGCGATTTCCGAAGCATTAATATAGTTAAAAGAGTTTTCAGGTACAAAGGTCAATTTTCGACGAATAATTTTCATATTTCTAAAAAAGACCTTTGGAGAAACATCCGCAGATTTTTTAGAACGTTTTTTAGAAGGACCAATAGCGTCTTTTGTATTGGGATTATTTTGAGTATTAAATCGTTCATAGTCGAATTTGAAAAAAAAAAATCTATTTGAGTTTAATTCTTTTTGTGGCCTTTTATCAGTTTTTCATTTTTTTCGATTACGACTTTTAAGTTGTTCTGAACAGCGACAAACATACATTTTTCGTCCCTCCCACTTAATTTTTATTTCCAAACACAGACAAAATGGTGTCGAATATTTCCTACATTTACTGCTATTACATAACAGGATGTTTTTTTTTAACAAAATATTACATTCATATAAACATATTAGAGTGTATTTATTTTAAACATAAAAAACACAATTGCCAAGTTGGCATTGACAAGAAGAAAAACCAGAAGAAGAAGAATAAATAAAAAAATATCGTGCCTCTCCATAATTTGCACCACCGACAGTCACTCGCTCACACGTCTGACGGTAGGGGAGCATTGCTAATGGTGCTCATCATAAATCGTAATTGGTGTTGTAATAGAAAAATAGGCACATCGATAGCTTTTTTCCGGGGCAAATACCAAACTGACACCAATCAGCTATACACGGCACAACACCAACAACAATATCACTTGTATCGTTGTTTTGCTTTTTGGAGAAGAACCAGTTACCTTTTTTATTGAATTGTATTGAAAAACTAAAACAAAACCAGTCCAAACTATGTTTCAGCTGCTGCACATAGCTTTGGTAACGACAATCTACACCACTGCATTGGTAACAACAACAACAACACCAACATTGGCATTAAATGTTGATTCTGAAGGATTCCATGTGGTGGCCACTGGCCAACTAACATTGTTGTTGTTGTTCTCGTTGTTGCCATCCACAATTTTCCTATCGCCCAGAAACAAGAATCATTCATTGATAGGCGTTCAATACCGGTAAACAGCTTAGCTACAGATTGAAAAGTGTCTTAACTCTGGAAATTTTATGCCAGCAGGGTAAATTGCAGAACGTCGTTGCCATCACCATGTCGGTCGGCCAACCAGCAATTGTGTCCGATAGATAACTTGCAAAACTTGTCAATAAAATCTTGTCCATTTTATTTTACACATGCTTACGGCTGCTGCTGTTGTTGTTGTATTGTTTCTGTATTTTAGCAATGTGCTTCTTACCCCCCTCTTCTCTAAAGAATACGATTTTGATATTATCTCAGATCTGCATCAAATTCGTCACATCTGAACGGGCAGCAGTAAACACAGTGGTTGGATTTAAGATGAAGACCCAGTTAAGGTCTTTTTAGGAGACATTCTGTGCGTTCAAGACCCTTAGAAAGTATTATGACAACGGAATACCTACAGGAGGTTATCTATATGTAGGCTTTCAGGCTGTAGAAGAGCATCAGATTGTCTTATGTCAGTAAAACATCAGTAAGCACAGTGGTTGTAGTTAGGTATATACTTCACATTAACACTCTCAGAATGTATTTTTTTCCGTAGAATAACATCAGGAGCTCGTCTATCTGTAGAAGCCCCCAAAAGGCCAGGCAGATAACTGCGGGAGAATCTTAGAAGACATTGAAGCAGCAGAAGACCATCAGAATATTCTACGTTTGTAAAATACTATCAGAAGGCCTTTGGTCTGTAAAATATCCTCACAAGGTCTTCTGTCAGAAGGAAGCCCTCAGAACGATATTAGTCTGTAGGAAACTCTCCGAAGGTTTTCAAGCTGTAGAAGACCATCAGAATGTCTAACATTTTTTAAAAGGCTATCAACGGCTTTTGGACTGTAAAAGATCTTCGGTCAGTAAAATGCATCCAGAAGTACTTCTGTCTATAAACTACCCTTAGAAGGTCTTCTGTCCATAAAACCCCCCTTAGAAGGTCTTCTATATATAAAAAGCCCCAGAAGTTCTTCTCCCCGAAAAAACAACTTTCGGAATGGCTTCTGTCTATATAAGACCCTGAAAAGTGAAGTCCTCATTGTGGACGACCCCATAAAGTATTTTGAAAATATAACATCCTCAGAGATTCTTTTGTCCCCAAACGACTCAGAATATATTCTGTCTGTAGAATAACCTTAGAAGGCTTTCTGTCTATAGAATACAGTAAATATGACTTCTGTTTGTAGGATACCATCAAAGGTTCTTTGTCTATAGACGATCCTGACAATGTTTCCGTCTCTAGCAGACCCTCTCAAGGCCTTCTGTCTATAATAGATTCTCAACAAGTTTTCTTTCTATAGAAAACCCTGACAATGTTTTAGTGTTTAAAAGCCCCACGAGAAACAAGCCGATTTATTGATTTATTTTCTACCAGTAGAAGACCTTCTCAAGGTCTTCTGAAAGCCTAAGACCTGCAAAATGTTTTCATCTAGAGATATGTTTTCATATTTTCTCATTTTATCTTCTCCAAACCACTGTCCATTTCTTTACAAAATATTATCGCTGCCATGCATTTACCTTACCTCTCTTCAACCTTGCTTTGCCTTTTTTCCGGAAAACAAGTGTGACAAGCGCAACGCGCATTTATGATCTTGAACAAGTAAAAATGCATTGAGATCATCGCGCAAATGTTATGGTGATGCGATGAGTAGCCGGTTGGAGACAACATCGCCGACATATCCACCATTTTCCAATCGATATCGTCTATGACGTTGACAGCAACGATGGAGCCAATCGATGATGATGATGGCGGTCGGGCAGACAGGCTGTGGCAGTCAACTGATAGGTTGCAATGTGATGTTTTTGTAATTTGTAATCGATAATGTTTTGTTGATGCAGCGTGTTTCGTTAAGAGCCATTTAATTCGTTAGATACAAATTTACCGCTATCTGGTAGGAACATTTTTGTGTGCAAGAGGAGGTTTTGATGGCGATGATGATGATTTTTAATCGAGCACGTCTCATGTGGGTTGTTTACTTAGTTGTTGTAACTAATTTTCTCGGTATTGATGATTACCATCGTGAATGGTTGGTTGCTTGGTGGCACAGGTTAATTTTAATATTATATCATAGAAAAACACCTGACATTATGCAAAACAAATTGTGCCGTTATGCTTTGGTATTCGGGAAGGAAAGAATAGCATTGGACAAATTTTAGGCCAGCAAATCATATTAGAAACACAGAAAAAATTCGATCCGATATTGCAAATATTCAATACTCTTCCGAATGAATTGTTGAATTTTTCTACTACATATTTAAAATGCCGTGAAACTTATTTCAATTTCTGATGTTGGCAACTCAAACTTGTATTATATGCCAGTTGGTTGTTGTCTTTGCTAAATGTATTGGCAGCACTTACTAACTGTACACATATTTACCACTATTATTTTTAAGAGTTGTCCATTTATATTTCTTTTTTGTCGACCAATAGGGCCTTATCATGTCATGTGGTCGAGTGAATTTTCAATTTGTCTTTCGGTTGCAAAACTTTAAAATATTCGTCGGATGCCCCTTTAAATTCATATATTCTTGATCAAAATCAAATTAATTGTCGATTTCGTCATGCCTGCCTGATAAAATTACGTTAGAGAATAGAACAGATTTTTGAAATTTTTCACATTCTTTTAGGATTTGTATACCCTCAGCTTTATCGATAATGAGGGTATATCCACTTTACTACTGCCAAAAAGTGCCTCATCGAAATATTGGTTTTAGAACCTATGTTTCTTTGAACCAAATGCGCATGATAACTATCCAAGGGACCAATTTCATCCAAACTTTGTACATCGTAATATTTCTTCCAAACATAGTTCAAACTCGAAGATGGGTCCCATTGGCCCAGTCCTTTTGACACCTCCCCCACAAAATGGTCAAAATTGTGCTAAAAATTATATTTTATAATATCATCCGAACGGACTATCGGATTTGAACAAAATTTCGTACAAACTATTATCTTTTCAAGTCTAGATCAAGTTCAATGATGGGAGCCATTGGTCTACTCCTTCTGGTACCTCCCCCACAAATGGTCAAAATTTTCAATATTTATAAATCCAATATCAGGCGAATGGAATGACCGAATTGAACCAAACTTTGCACAACCTATTACAGTATTTTTCGGTTAATTGCACATTTTTTTGTTCAATTAACCGAGAAACCAATTATCCGATACCCGCCTAATTGAACTGTTTGTTCAATTACTGAAATCACGTATTCTAAATACCTAAATCTGAACCGATTTTCACAAAATTGAGCACACACTATTCTAGTCATAAATCAATATTCTATGCCAAATTTCGTAAAAATATATAGGGAATACGGTGCATCATTTACATAAAATCGGACGAAAATATATATCGGAGCTATATGTAATTTGAACCGATTTTTCTCAATTTCAATAGGGTTCGTCCTTGGGCCGGATTATAAATGCGACATGTACTTTGTTTACAATTTAACACCAACAGACGTCCGTCCGTCTTGACATGCATTAATCGACTCCGAAAGTGATTTTATGCATATTCTCAAAAGGAACCATGGGTCTATAAAAATGTCAGATTATTTTTCATTTATTATTTACATCATTTATTAGTGAAAATCAATTAACAGGAGTAGAGGTTTTGTGGGGATTCTATCAATATCGTATCAAATTACATAGCAAAGACACAAACCATTCGTGGTGAAGTAGCAAAGGCAAAGACCATTCGTGGTGAAGTGTAGATGTCGCCCTGTGTGTGTATCGTAGACACGAATCAAAAAGTGGTGAATTGCAGATGTTACCCTGTGTATTTGACTAAAATAGTGGTGAATTAGATCGTTGTCAGTAGATGGCCTGTCGTGTATGTAGCATAGACATAAACTTTTTGGTGGTGAGTTGTATGTGCAACCCTGATCTATGTCGTGTTTGTAGCATAGACCCAATCCTTTTGGAGGTGAGTTGTATGTGCAACACTGTGATCTGTCGTGTTTGTAGCATAGACACAATCCTTTTGGTGGTGAGTTGTATGTGTCACCCTGTGATCTTTAAAGTATAGATGTCGCTTTGAAAGATTGGGTGATTCAAAACCTTTTGGTTCTTTAATCCTTTTGGTGGTGAGTTGTATGTGTCTCCCTGTGATCTTTAAGGTAAAGATGTCGCTTTGAAAGATTGGGTGATTCAAAAGCTTTTGCTTCTTTTATTTAAATTGTGGTTTGGTGAATTATTGATGCTGCCCTGTAGATTCGATAAAAGACTTGTTTTTTAATTTTATTTAATCTGGTTAGCATTAAAGCAAACTCCTAAAAGTATGCTATGGAAGGGAAACAATTTCGAAATGGAGGTATATGTTCAAGTTTATTGAACATTAGTTCCGTTCCAGAACCTAAAAGAATCTACTCATTTTACATGTTTTCCAACTTTTTACTCGAAAACCGTTGCTCATCCCTCAAAAACTGGTAAAACATTGAATCAAATTTAAAAACAATATGGCGTTCTCTTTGTA
>NW_026882681.1:0-42062 GCF_032173495.1 Musca vetustissima
TGCTCACGTGCCTATTAAAAAATCTAATACACTCCAAAAATGCCAAACTGGATTTTCTAGAAATGCTGAATGCTTAGTTGTTGCCGGAATGAGGGTAAAATATTCTTTTGAGCAGGAGTAATTTCTCTTCGGAATTGATATGAAAAAACCAAAGAATTAAAAACAAGGGTTTTTAGAAACAGATATTTCCAAATGGTGAAATTTTATTGGTTGAAATTCGGTGAAATTTTCAATTTCATTGGGGACTTGTTTCATACCGCCGAATTTTATAATCCCCTATTTCGATCACATTATTCTTCCTGTCAATTATTGCACCCGATTCTCTTAAAGTGTCATCACCGATGATACCACAGAAACCACTTAGAGTTGGTAAAATGAAAAATTCAAACTTGCTACCCTTCCCAATACTACCAAATAAATTATGCTCGACCTTGGTCTTCATTGGCATGGTGCCACCGATTGATACTACATTAAATATTTTCCATACTGGAGTTGTTCCCTTAGCGATATCTTGTCTGATAAAATTTCTGTCTGCTCACGTGCCTATTAAAAAATCTAATGCACTCCTGAAAATGCCAAACTGGATTTTCTAGAAATGCTGAAATGCTTAGTTGTTGCTGGAATGAGGGTATAATATTCTTTTGAGCAGGAGTAATTTCTCTTAATTGAAGCAAGATTTTACCATCAACAGTGATGTTTGCTGGTTGACACATTAGTGAGTTTATTTACAAAAAAGAACAACCATTGTAAAAGCAAATTTAGGTAAATGAAAGAAAAATTATTAATCTTGGCGTTAACATTACCAGCATTATTAATCTTGGCGTTAACATTACCGACCCCCTTGCAGTAACTGCAACTAAAGAAATGAACCGAAAAATAGTACTCTCTCTCTTGTTTACAACAAATTGAATGAGTGTTGTCTTCTCATGAATTGTGCTAGGATAATCAAGATGAACATATAACCTTGATAAGTTGTAACTGTAAGGGAATGTGATCGGACGCCTTTCATCGTAAGGAATAACAGTTGATTGATAGGATGAATGAACGAATTTTTGCCAAGGTAAAGGAGGTTTGGAAAGCCAGTAAAGCATGATAGTGGATCCTGTCCAGCAAAATAAGTCATATTTGGAAACCTTAAATGTAGGAAGTAATGAATCGACCATGTATGCTAGAATAGACCCATAAAGTTCTAATTTAGAAATTGTCAGTGTTTTCACTGGAGCAACTCTTGTAGAGGAATACACTAGATGAGTGAATATTGACGTATCTATAGATAATCGCACATAAAAAGCGGCTGCGTATGCCTTTCCTGATGCTTCGCAAAAACCATAGACCTGAATGGCAATCGAAGGAGTAAAAATGATCCAACTCGGAATTCGAACTCTACAAAGAACTGAGTAGTTTGATTTAAACATTTTCCATTCGGACAATATGAAGGAATCAATAATATCATCCCAACCAGTACTATCGGCATGATAACTTTCGCGTATCTTCAGCATGATAACTTTCGCGAAAACCAAATTGTTGATCATTCAAATGTAGATAACGTTCACAATCTCGCAATACGTCCTTGCAATATTGATATTTTCAGTGGAGATGTTCTATCTTGGCCCACATTCAAAGATTTGTTTAGTGCGGTTTATATTAAGAACTCCAGATTGACTAGTGGTGAGGCTCGATAAATCGTCTCGAAGTATCCTTTAACTCATCGGAGTTTTGAACCTGCGTGGAATGCATTGAATTCCACATACGATAATCCACGTCTTATTGTCCATAGCCATTTGAAAATGTTTTTTGGCCTTCCTGTGCTGGATCAGGAAAGTAGTTCAGGACTTAAGTCACTTCAACGCGGAATTAATAGTTGTCTTTCCACAATGGCAATCTATGACATACCTACGGATAATTGGGATCCGATCGTGATATTTATTTGTTGGCAAAAATTACCCAAATTGACACACGCTTTATGGGAGCAAAGTGTACTTTTCTTTCTGTGTTTGCATGAAATGAGAAATATTAACACTGTGCCAAACTCAAATAATAAAATCAGTTCCGTTTTGCCTCCAGGTGCGACTTCTACACCTCGTTCGTCGTCTAATTCTTGTTGCGTTCTTTGTTTAGAGCAACACCGATTACACCTTTGCCATCGGTTTGTAGATAGTACACCTGCCTATAGATTTAAATTAGTTAAAAGGCATCGTTTGTGTATAAATTGTCTTCGTAGAGGACACGAAGTCAAAAATTGTACTAGTCGTTATTGTCTAAAGTGCAATCTGAGACATCATACTCTATTGCACAGAGATAGCTGTATTGTGAGCACTCCGAGACAGATGGTTACTCCTATAAATTCTAATTTATCGTCTTCGGCACCAGCTTTTTAACCACGCAATTTAAATGTTAATAGTAGTCATGGTAAATATTGTTAATCATGGTGCTTGTTTTCCTGCTCGAGAGTTAACTGATCCGGCTTCTGAGTCGTCCCTCATTTCCGAACGACTTCATTTCCGAACGACTTCAGAAATTGAAATTGCCGGTTAAACCCACAATTTGGACAATTCGTGGAATAAATAGTACTGTTGCCACAACTTGTCGAAAAATATGTTCATTTAAACTGGGTAGTTGTCGTAATAGGTCTCACAGTTTGGAAACGTCAGCATTTGTAGTAGATTCCATATCGTGAAATCTTCCATCCATTTCGAGTACTTCGGATCTTAAATCTGATTTGTCAAAATATAGTTTTGGCAGATCCCGATTTCCTTGAATCTCGTCCAGTAGATATTTTGATAGGAGCAGACTTGTATCCAAAAATCATACAAAATCATAGTTTTCGACTCTCGTCTGGATCGCTGCTCGCTCAAAATACAAAATTAGGCTGGATAATTACTGGTCCTATAAAATAATTGTTTTCGTAAATCGTACGAAATCGTTGTAAGGCGGCCCTCAACAAACATAACACAATTTGGCTCACATATCGCGGGGTCCCTAATGGCCCTTTCGTTCCGCGGGGTCCTTCACGGCTTTATCGTTTCGCGGAGTCCCTAATGGCCCTTTCGTACCACAGTTCCTTTCTGGCCTCACACAACCGCGGGGTCCTTAATGGCCTTTTCGTACAACAGATTCTTTAAGATCTGTATAATCGCGGGGTCCCTAATGGCTCAATCGTTAGTTTGTAAGCTTGTTTTTTGAAAAAAAGGAAAAAATATGAAAATATAAAAAAAGAAAAAAATGTAAAAGGTCTTGCTCACAATTGCACTATGCCGTAATTTATAATTTATTGTATTTGTTAAAACATATGGATGTTTCAAGGGAGGCGGCAAATGTTTAAGCAAGAAACGCTGTTTAAAATGGTTAAATAGTCAGCCTTTGATTTGAAAGGCCATAGCCGTTGAAATCCGTCTACTCCTCTTTATTACACCGTTGTAATAGTATGAGGGTGACAGATTTCAACGGACAATTGTTTACATTTTGAGTTTGCGCCACCTTTAGGCATCTTTGTGTCAAACATTGTTATTATTATTACTTGAACTTTCGTTGTTACCGACTGGCTACACGCACATATTGTTGTGATCGGGCTTAAATAGTAAGCCACCGTACATATTGTTGTACCATACAGGTAATATCGTTACCAATAAATACTCGGCATTGGTCGAACCCCTTTACTAAAAACATATTGTGTTTTATTTATCTTTTATTTTTGCTCACGAGTACGCATTGGGTGTACTGACTCAATTGGAGAATCTGTTGCACTGTACCGGCCAACCAACCAAGTCCCTATAGTGCGGACTTAACAAAGACATTAAAAAATGCCTATGGTGAATGAGACCAATGGTACCAAAGACGTTATTGCTTTTCAACTGAAACAATCGTGATCAACTAAACGAGCTGAAGGGAAAAAAGGATCAAAGATACACAAATGTTTATGTATAAAACATTTGCGACTTATTTCATTTTCAATTTCATTGGGGACTTGTTTCATACCGCCGAATTTTATAATCCCCTATTTCGATCACATTTTTCTTCCTGTCAATTATTGCACCCGATTCTCTTAAAGTGTCATCACCGATGATACCACAGAAACCACTTAGAGTTGGTAAAATGAAAAATTCAAACTTGCTATCCTTCCCAATACTACCAAATAAATTATGCTCGACCTTGGTCTTCATTGGCATGGTGCCACCTTTTGATACTACATTAAATATTTTCCATACTGGAGTAGTTCCCTTAGCGATATCTTGACTGATAAAATTTCTGTCTGCTCACGTGCCTATTAAAAAATCTAATACACTCCTGAAAATGCCAAACTGGATTTTCTAGAAATGCTGGAATGCTTAGTTGTTGCTGGAATGAGGGTAAAATATTCTTTTGAGCAGGAGTAATTTCTCTTCGGAATTGATATGAAAAAACCAAAGAATTAAAAACAAGTGTTTTTAGAAGCAGATATTTCCAAATGGTGAAATTTTATTGGTTGAAATTCGGTGTAGAATTTGAAGCAAGATTTTACCATCAACAGTGATGTTTGCTGGTTGAAACTGAAGTGAGTTTATTTACAAAAAAGAAAAAAAACAACCATTGTAAAAGCAAATTTAGGTAAATGAAAGAAAAAGCAGTAACTGCAACTATAGAAATGAACCGAAAAATAGCACTCACTCTTGTATGCAACAAGTTGAATGTAGCAGGATGCCGTTTTCCTTCAATGTGAACACCGCAGGCATGTAGATTCGCTAGGTCCGTAACCACAGGATACTAAATCTGCTAAAAAGGAAAATTTGTGCTTTTTGGGAAGGAGGAAAAACAATAGTGCATCTATTGGTGGAATATAATAAACATGAATAGCGACTAGTGTTGTCTTCTCATGAATTGTGCTAGGATAATCAAGATGAACATATAACCTTGATAAGTTGTAACTGTAAGGGAATGTGATCGGACGCCTTTCATCGTAAGGAATAACAGGTGATTGATAGGATGAATGAACGAATTTTTGCCAAGGTAAAGGAGGTTTGGAAAGCCAGTAAAGCATGATAGTGGATCCTGTCCAGCAAAATAAGTCATATTTGGAAACCTTAAATGTAGGAAGTAATGAATCGACCATGTATGCTAGAATAGACCCATAAAGTTCTAATTTAGAAATTGTCAGTGTTTTCACTGGAGCAACTCTTGTAGAGGAATACACTAGATGAGTGAATATTGACGTATCTATAGATAATCGCACATAAAAAGCGGCTGCGTATGCCTTTCCTGATGCTTCGCAAAAACCATAGACCTGAAT
The DNA here is from genome assembly GCF_032173495.1 of Musca vetustissima. Lineage (NCBI taxonomy): Eukaryota > Metazoa > Arthropoda > Insecta > Diptera > Muscidae > Musca > Musca vetustissima. The sequence goes on from NW_026882681.1 coordinate 5,264, forward strand.
GGCAATCGAAGGAGTAAAAATGATCCAACTCGGAATTCGAACTCTACAAAGAACTGAGTAGTTTGATTTAAACATTTTCCATTCGGTCAATATGAAGGAATCAATAATATCATCCCAACCAGTACTATCGGACAAAAAACTAATAGAGAAAATGAAAAAGAACTGCAAGAACGGGAGGAAAGAGTATAATTTCCCAAGCAAATTCGGTCGGAAGATGTGAAAGGTTGTTGGAAAATGGGTTTTTCTTTATATTTTTTTCTAGTGTACAGCGTCACGTAGTGCCAATGGAATGTACAGTGTGTAAAACAAAGGAAGAAAATAAATTATGTAGGTGTCTATTAAAAACGAAAAAAAAAACCGAAAGAAATTGGAATCAAACTGAAAATATTATGATTGAGAATTAATGTATGTATGAATGTGTGTTGTGTTGGGCAGACGTCAAAGGAACATTCCCACCGACCACTTCGGCATTGAATGTGACCATACGATCAGCTTGACGAATGAAGGCTTCCAATGACATGATTGATCAGTGAAAGTAACAGAAAATTTATTTTAAACAAGAAACGAATAGAGAAAATGAAAAAGAACTGCAAGAACGGGAGGAAATAGGATAATTTCCCAAGCAAATTCGGTCCGAAGATATGAAAAGTAGTTGGAAAATGGGCTTTTCTTTATATTTTCTTATAGTGTACAGCGTCACGTAGTGCCAATGGAATGTACAGTGTGTGAAACAAAGGAAGAAAATAAATTAAGTAGGTGAATGTCTATGAAAAACGAAAAAACCGAACGAAATTGGAATAAAACTGAAAATATTATGATTCAGAATTAATGTATGTATGAATGTGTGTTGTGTGAGGACAAGCAGTGCTCCGGCGACGGCAGTTAGATCTCTAAAAGCAACAACAATAAACACGGGTCGTTGGATGACCGAACAAACGAACAACAAATATATATATATATATATAGACTAAATATACGTTTCTTCTGTATAGGCCTCTGTTTTTAAGACACATATTCGGGGTTTCGTCGAAAATTTGTAGTTACGCAATCAGGAAGACGACTTACGTGCTTTATGTCTGCCTCAGCTATGGGAGCCTGTGCCACCGGTTTCAATTCTATTATTACCCGCATGATATATATTGGAGCTAAAAATATCTACCCGTCTGTCTCTCAAGGGTGTTAATTTTTTCCAGTAGCGCATTCACTGCGTCCGTGAAATTTGTTACAGTAACCCGTAGACCGTCCTTGATAAAATAAAAAATAAACATTTTTATTTTAAGTATATTTTTATTACTTACGCAAGTATGCAGAAGACTTTCATTTACTTGTCGGTAATTCCTTGGATTTAATTTAGGAAATATTGTTTCCTTCCCTTAGGTTTTTATACCCTCCACCATAGTATGGAGGGTATATTAATTTTCTCATTCCTTTCATCGAAATATTCATTTCCGACCCTATAAGGTATGTATATTCATTCTTGATCAGGGTAAAATTCTAAGAGGTCTGTTGTAATCACGCTATCTTCTGAAGGAATAGAGATAGGGTGCTGAAATTTTGCACATATTTTGTGAAGATAGGATATATTGGTCCACGCTTAGACATAGCTTTCATATAAGTGTGCCCCCAGTTTTCGGTATTTTGCTATTCTTCGATGCTTTTTCAACCGAATTCGCTAAAATGTGGTGCATTAGGTTTTTATTCGGTACTAAATTTCTCCGCAAAAAAAAATATATATATATATATAAATTTATGTCCAATTTTTGTCCTGGTCCCCATATAAGTGTACTTCCAAATTTTCAGTTTTTTTGGGGGGTTTTAATCGTATCTTTCCACCGAATTTGCTGTAATTTAGTATTTTGAGTTATTTATATGTAAGAAATCTGTCCACAAACATTATGAATATAGGTCCATTTTTTGAATAGCCTCCATATAAGTGTACCCCCACTTTTGGAATTTTTGTGTTCTTGAGCGCGTTTCTCAACCGAATTTGCTGCAAATTTGATATTTTGTAGTCGTATATGGTAACAAATCTCCCTACCAAAAATTAATAATATTCGCCACTTTTTTATATTAAAATATTTATCTGATTTGTTCCGCGTTTTCGGTTTGGTTCTAAGACTCTGTTGTAATCATTTCACCTGCGGGGGATATTGAGATAAACAACTAGAACGTATGGTTCCATAATGAAAATTTAGGCCTAGCCCTAGCCCCTGTGTGGGAGGTACCAGAAGGAGTGGACCGATATTCACTATCTTCGATCTTGAACTAAGTTGAGAAGAAATAATAAGCTGGGAAAAGTTTGGATGAAATCCCAATTTTCTGAAACGGATTTGGTCCCAAGAACCAATATTTCTATGTGGCACATTTTCACCGTGTCAAAGTGTATACACCCTCATTAGCCATAAGGCTGAGGATATAATTGTATATTAAATTTTTTTGAAATTTGTATTATGGTTTACATAATCGGTTTGTAGAAGTTTCCCAAATTTTTGTGTGTGCTATACGCTCACTGATTATATAGTCCTTATTTTCTTCCATATCCTTTATCCTGATAATGAATTTAAAGTTATAGAAGTTGAAAAAATTTATTAAGACTGGGTTCGACGTCATCGCTTTAGATATTAGTGTCGCACTTTTTTAAGTCAAATATTTATTTTCTTTTTTTACGAAATTAAAACCACCATATATATATATATATATATTTTCCACATGCACACTCCTAAGTAATTAGTATGGGAAAGTACTTTAAAGGTTTTTTAACTATCGATCCGAAGTAAAATGTTTGTTTACTATCACCATCTCATATTCATTATATTAATGTTTCTCTTATTGGGTAGTTAATATTGTATTCCGCTTCACAATCGTCAGCATTGTTTACAGCTTTGTGTACACAATCTTCGTCCATGAAATCGTCCACTAAAACCTGTAAATTTTTTAGCAAGGGTTTGTCCTGGCGTTATTTCGAAGATTGCAGTTTCTTCATACATGTTGTTTTTTCGTAGACTTTTGCCAAATTCTCCATGTTTCTCTTCACACTGTTTTTGTTACACTAAATAATTTTCTAAATTCGAATTAGTTAGTTTAAAAAGAGGGGTGGTTTAAACCACCACATGTCCGTTGTGGGACATACACTTAAGCCATAGGAGACCAGTTGTGCGCTCTAGGAAAGAAAGGTATTTAGACTAAATTATTCTTATTTTTTGTCTCCCTTTCCTTCTACGAATTCTGTGTTCTTGCTGAAGTCCTTTAGTATTTTCCATTCACACCCCCTTATGTAATTTAGTGTCGTTTTTCAAGAATTAGGTACGGATGCATGCAAAAGCCGGGCAGTGGCATAAGAAATGTTCCAACGTTTCTTGTGTAAATGTGACTGCAGGTTAAGATGTCCTGTGAGAATACCTATCAATTTGCTTAGTTCTTTCTTGTTTAGCGTAAGTATTTGCTTAGTCTTGTCCTCATTTGGGTCTCCCCATAAGATTTTTGTGTTTTTTTCCAATCCCCTTGTTATTCCAGAGTGTTTTGTGCGCCTCTTTCGCCCATGACCTCATTTATATTGAGAGATTTCAGTCCCGGTTCTTCAATAAAAAGTCCCAGTCCCGTCTTTCCCGTTAGCCGGGAGCCATCCGTGTAACAACAGTTTCCCGGAGGCATTTGTGCTAGTGTTCCGCTGTTCCATGAGTCTTTGTCCGGTATCAGGATTTCACACAATGTGATTACTCTCTTTTCAGGTTGTACAAGTTCCGATGCAGTCGAAAGGACTTGTAGTGATTCTAAATCTACTGAGTAGTTTTAGAATCTAAGATTATTGTTGAACAAGACGTACAACAATATAAATTTGCAACTACAACAACACAACGAGTATTCAGACGATACTTACGTTTTGTTGACTGCAAATTAAATACACTTCAAAACAAATCAATTCAATATTCAAAAAATATGACACTGTCGGTCTTTTTTATTAATTTCAAATTGATGAAATAATTAATTCAATTTTTATTTGATCTGGCGATCCAAGAAGAAGAGTGACGTTTTCTTTTTGGTGGAGATGGGACCTCATCGATAAATTATTTATCAAGATCGATGAGGTCCATTTCGATCTCATCATCTAATGGGTTGGGCAGATTCCCAACATGCCGGGGCTCTTGCACTGGTGCAACAGATAATGCGTCCGCAATTCTCTATAGCACTTCCAAAAACCTATTCATACCGTCGGGTTGTTGTAACACATTTGTGGTCATTGGATACTGTGTATTTGTTTGCACTGGAGATTGTGTGTTGATTTCATCTTTTTGTGTTTGTTTCTGTTGTTCATTGGTTGATTGTTGTTGGGGATTTTCAGTTTGTTTCTTGCTTGTCTTTTTCGTTTTGGCTGGTGTGGCTTGTCGTTGCTTTTTTTTTTGTTGCTGGAATTTCTTTGCTTGCTCCTCGTGCTCCTTTGCTTTCCTTTTCACTCTTTTAGCCTCTTGATGGAGCCTTTTCGCCTCTTTTCGATGTTGCCTTGCGGTGTTAAATGTTACGCCGGAGCCTGCAGAGTTGGCTTGTGTTTGGAGGCCAATTAATAATTGTTGTTGCTGCTGCATTTGCGATTCCCTTTGGTTGGAATATGGGTGGAATCTTGCTCTCGACACATGTGCACTAATTACGTTTGCACAAGTCCCTATTGCTGTTGTCATCGGACGGTAAAGCATGGTGTTGTGTCTCGGACAGAATGATTTTGACCCAAACAATTGATGCGGTACTTGTGGGATAGTACTACATCCTCCCTATGCTCTACAAACATCATTCTAAATGTTGGACAAAATCTCAAATGATGAATGCCAAAGCACACTCTGCATTTTCCAATCTGTCCCATGTTCATGATTGTACAACTGTAATATATTAACAGAAAAGATTGCAAGAAATGTGTGCCATTTAAGGCATGATATATTACTAACAACCACTGACTGGGAGTACAATTTAACAATTGGACGAGATATTATACCTGTAGTAGTTTTTACATCAACTACTCTTACGTGGTCATCATGCCCTTCATATACTTTCAAAACTCGTCCCATCTTCCGGTCATTCGGTGGTAGATGTTCATCTTTTATCAGAACCATGTCATTTTCCTTCAGACTCCGCTGGGGATACTGCCATCTGTAGCGTTTGTGGAGTTTCTGGATATACTCAGATTTCCATATTTTGCTGAATGTGTGATGAAGAGCTTTAACCTTTTCCCATCGATTTTTAATAGATAAATCGCCTATTGGCATTTCTGGAGCAAATACTAGAGATCCACCTCTCAGGAAGTGCGCTGCTGTTAAAGACTCTAAATCCTCTGGATCTTCCGACAATGGTGTCAAAGGTCTCGAATTTAACACACTTTCAATTCTAACCAATATTGTCGGAAACTCTTCGAAATTAAATTTTTTAATTTTCATTACTTTTTTGAAAATGTGTCTTGAAACTTTTTACTCCCGCCTTTGTTGAAAAACATACAAATATACACACGTATGACTTTTGATAGGTGAATTTTTTAATGTCCCAGATTTTATCTGAAATGGACCTGCAAATAAATGGCAAAGTTAGAGTTATTGTTTCTAATGGCAGTGATGCCATAATTTGACTTTTTAATTTTTTCTTATATCTTCTACAAACAATACAACCATTTACAACTTTCTTTATTGAGCGCCTTAAACTTGGAATGTAAAATTGGCTTCGAACGGTTGACATCATTACGATATGTCTGCATGCAGCATTGTTTTATGAATGAACTCCAATAATATTTTGCAAAAATGCGATGACTTTGGTAATACTATCGGGAATCGTCCATCATATGAAATATTAGCATGAGCCAAACGACCATTTACTCTTATTATGCCATCTTTATCCAAAAATGGATTTAGTGCACGCAGTGTACTTTGGCGTGAAATTTTTTTTGAATTTTTTAAATTATTATATTCCTGCGGATAAAGAAACATTTGGGTTATTCGGACAAGAACCAGTTTTGCATGGTTTAACTCTTCGTGAGATAGAATTTTCCCATTTGATAACTCTGACTTTTCATTTTTCTTTGACGGTTTTTCATGCTGTATATATATCCTACAACCCACAATGCTTTGTTGTAAGACGAAAATTTCTTTATAATATAATTATCATCATCAATAATTGGTGCGCAGTATGCAACTACTTTTCGCTGCTCTGCTGGATTTTGTAAAATTATATTTCATTTTGGCCAATTATTTGCTGGACTAAGTAACCAAATTGGACCATTCCACCATAGGGAGTTATTGCATAAATCTTCAGCACTGGAACCTCTAGTTCCAAGGTCTGATGGATTGCTTTTTGTAGATACGTGTCTCCATGCAGCGCTTTCAACATTTTGAAATATTATTGCAGTTCTGTTTGCAACATATGTATTCCATGTGGACGGATGTTTTTGCAACCATGCCAATACGATTGTAGAATCTGTCCACAAATTCACAGAATAATTTTTAATATTTAAATTGGAGACAACATATTTTACCAAAGAAGAGAGCAATACGGCACCACAAAGCTCTAGTCTCGGTAAACTTACTTTTTTTTAACGGAGCGACTTTACTTTTCGCAATCAATAACCTTACTGTTCTGTTCATACGAATGTATAATGTAGCACAATATCATTTCTCTGATGCATCACAAAAACCATGTAACTCAATTGTGCCCTCTAGGCAGTAGTTTATCCATCTTGGGATTTGTATTGAATAAATTTTTAAAAATTGATCAACGAAATTCTTCCATTTGATCAAAGTGCAGGAAGAAACTTTATCATCCCAGTTAATGCCTTCTAACCAAAGGCCTTGCAACAAAATTTTTGCCTGTACGATTATAGGCGTTAACCAACCTGCTGGGTCAAATAGTTTTGAAACTGTTGACAATATTTTCCTTTTAGTTATAGGTCCAATCACCTCTAGTGATTTCATATTAAATTAGAATGAGTCCGTAATGGCATTCCACCGAATACCTAATGTTTTAGTTGAACTCATATCTTCAATTCACAAAAATTCTTCATTCAATAGATCCTCTGATCGGACATTTAAAAGCAAACTCGGATGATTTGCCGTCATCTTTTTTAACGGAAACCCTGCCGAATGCAATGTATCAATTAATTGTTTTTGAGCCTCTAGCGCTAAAGCAATTGTATGACCTCCAGTCAAAACATCATCAACATATATCTCATTCTGTATTATTTTTGATGCAATGGATATTTTTCTCTCTAAACAAATTTCATTTGTTCTTATTGGTCCATAGATGTACCAACCGTAATTTGAATTTTGCGCTATCATATTTCCCAATATGTTTTTCTTCATACCTTCCAATATTATTTGTGGGATAACGTCACTACCAATTAGCATATCAATCAGGGCTGAAACCATGAAACCTGGGTCTGCTAGTTACAAATCTTTAATGCTTCCTAAATCAGAAATTAATAACGTTTTAGTCGGTAGCAAACTCGTTAAATTTTGAATTACTAATGCTTCAGTTTCAAAGTCTGTATTATTTGTTTCTGAACACAGCGTCAGAATACGCTTTTTATTAGAATTTGCGACCACTGTTCCACTAAGTCCACTTATTCTGAAACTTGCATTTTCTGTTCTAATACCCATTCGTTTCACTATATTATTAGTGATGAATGTCCGTTTTGATGCCGAGTCAATAAGTGCTCTAACTGTAAATATTTCCCCAAAATATTTTATTTCAACTAAAGCTGTAGGCAGCATAATGTCGTCATGACTCACAGACACATGTGTTTCCACATTGGGAGCTTGAACTGAAGTAGACGAGCATGGCATTTCATCAATAATGTGTTCAGTTGTAATAAGGGCATTTGTTTGTCGTCCATTAGATGAATGGAACGATGTTTGATAATCCCTTGTAAAATTTCTTGGCTGTGTAGACCTTTCTTCAGTCGTGGTTGGTAAATGTAATTTTGAGTGATACTTTTTCTTACAAATCATGCATCTATGAACGCTGACGCATTCTTGAGACAAATGTCCGCTTGTCAAACAATTATTACACAACCGTTTCCCTCTTACAAATTCAATTCTCTGATTGACATTCATACTATTAAATCTTATACAATTTTTTAAAATATGATTTTTGCCACACATGACACATTTATTTGATTGTGTCGAATGCGCATTTTGATGCGCTGGATTATCATTATTATTGACTGTTGCTTGATTTCTAAGACAATCTATCCGCTCTAGCACCCGAAGTCTATTTTTTAAGAAATCGTCCATTTTTGACCATTTGGGTAGCTCAGAATGTGATTCGAGCGATTGTTCCCAAAGAGTTAATGTATCAACTGGAAGCTTAGTTGAACACAAATATATTAAAATTGGATCCCATTGATCTACTTTTATACTATGAGCTTTCATTATAGCTAAAAAGTCACTGATTGTCGATTGAATTCTTTTGATGTCTTTACTAGAATCAACCTTTGCTGCTGAAATATTGAATAATATTTTCAGTTGATTATCGACTAGTACCCTTACATTTTCGTATCGCACTGATAAAGCTTCCCATGCTAACGAAAATTTTGATAAGATAATGGGTACCGATCTACAATTTTACCGGCCTCACCTTTAGTTTTATGACGCAAATGATAAAGTTTTTGCGCTGGCGTGAGTCTGGGATGATTTCCATAAATTGCCGTAAACATATCTCTAAATGTTGGCCATTCTTCATAACTTCCGTAGAAGTCTTTAGTGTCACAAGGTGGCACTTTAATGCAAATTTCCGACATGTCAAATGTTGTGCCTGGTGGATAAACAGCTGAGCTGTGAAACAATGACCGATGTGTAACATCGCCTCCAACGGTATTACTTTAACTTTGCATTTTTCTCTTATTCACAATTTCTTTTAAGTTGGCCTTAGTTGATTGATATTTATCTCTAACGTTTTCAAATATGTCTCTTGCCTCTTGCTTATAAGGTTCATCATCAACTTCTGCTAGATAAACTAATTCAAATGCCTGTTTAACATTGTGCCAGTCTTCCTCCATCGTTTCTAACTTCGTTTTTATTAAAAAATCAGAAAGATAATTTTCAGGTGTATTGTCTATTTTAAGACACATTTTCATAAGACTGTCGGTTTCGTATTCGAACCTAACACAAGTTGTTGAATTCATGATTTATTATTAATTGATGTGTTTATTACTTTATTTAAAAAGGGTAATTTATTGTTAATTTAATTTTATTTAATTATAGAATTTATTGAATATTATCGTTTTATAATTTATTATTATTTAATTTTTTGTAGAACCAAACTTTAACTTTCAATAAATTTATGTTTAATAAATTATTGAAGTTAATTCAAATGTATTTTTTTTTGGTTTGTTGTACAAAAAAATTGTTTTCTCAATTAAAATTTTATATATACAATTTTATTGAAAATATTAATATGTATTTATGTATATTGTTTTATTATTTGTATTTAATTTATTTAATTTTATTATAGATTGCTATTGAAACTTTTATTTATTTATTTATAATTATTATTTATTATTATAAATCACAAATGGTGTTACGTTCGTTACGTTCATCAGCCGTACGTTACGTCACAATAACCTGTTCCCTTTTGTGAACACTACGTTTTGAACACCTCACATATGATCGATGGCCAGAATGGCAACTGACAGATCGATGTAAACAACAAAGAACAGATGATAATCACTTATTCAATGTTGAAAAATGGCAGATGATCAAACAAAGAACAAATGTCAAAATGATGGAAAAAATAAAGTGAGAGTGATATTTAATAAAAATGTGTTAGTGTATGTGTGAATTTTAGAGTGTTAGATATAATATTAACACAAACTTTTCTGTGTATTTTACACAAATTACTTCTGTAGGAATGGCAGTGAGAATTTGTTGTATGTATTAGAAATAACAACAAACAACACAAAGCCGCCACAATCAAACACAAACACAAGAAAATGCAAAAACAAATTCTACTTGTTTGCGCAAATTTTAATCAATTTATATGATTTTTTTTTTTGAAAATTTTTTTTGGCAAATCAGCCGATTCGTTATTTAAAGGCTACGAAGGGCCATGTACAAGCTCTGATGCAGTCGAAAGGACTTGTACTGAGTAGTTTTAGAATTTAAGATTATTGTTGAACAAGACGTACAACAATATAAATTTGCAACTACAACAACGCAACGAGTATTCAGACGATACTTACGTTTTGTTGACTGGTGGAGACTGGTGGATATGGGACCTCATCGATAAATTATTTATCAAGATCGATGAGGTCCATTTCGATCTCATCATCTAATGGGTTGGGCAGATTCCCAACACAGGTATTCGATCTGACTCAAAGTGGCTAATTGAGTATCCGATCGTAGCCTGTAGTATATTTTCGTGCAGTGTGTTGTGTCCGATGTCGATCCACTCGTTCATGGCTTTAAGTCTTAAAGCTGCGATGGCCCCCTTGTATTTTATCTGGATGTCAACTGGGTGTATATACAATATAGTTTCCAATGCCCTTGTTGCTGTTGTCCGCATTGCCCCGCATATGCCTAGACAACAAGTTCTTTGGACTTTCCGTAATGCTAGTACATTAAATTTTTTGTCTATTGCTGTCCACCAGACCACAGACGCGTAATTTAGAATTGGCCAAATAACGCTCTTGCAGATCCAGTATACCATCTTTGGGTTGAAACCCCATTTAGAGCCCTCGGCTCTTCTACAGAAAGACCAGCATTTATGGGCCTTTTCGACCTGTTGATGTATGTGGTCTTTCCATCTAAGTTTTCTATCTAGGATGACACCCAGATATTTGACTTTATTTGATAAAGCTATCACACTGTTTTGAAAGATTGGTTCTTCATACTGTCCTATTTTTGTCTTTCTATAACGTCGTATGCATAACAGACTGGTTCAAAACCATCCTCGGTTAAGTTCCTTAAGGGACTACTGATAGTGGTGACAGTATCCCTCCCTGCGGTGTCCCTTTTCCTACTTTGTCCCTGATAGTTATGTCTTGTAGGCTACAGTTTATCCATTTATTCCTAAGCATATGGTTGACCCAGTCTATAATTGCCTGGTCAACACGAAAGGCTTCTATGGATTGGATAAGTGTTTCGGTGCTGACATAATTAAAGACTCCTTCGATGTCAATGCAGACTGCTAAAGTGTACATTTTCTTATCAAAAGTTCCTTCTATGTGGTGTACTACCTCATGTAAAGCGGTTTCCACTGATCTCCCCTTTACATACGCATGTTGTTATTTTTCAGCGTGTCGTTGGGGATGCTGCTCTTTATCATGGTGTCGATTGTCCGTGGTTTAGAGGAAAAATTAAGTAAGACAATTGGCCGATAGGCTTTTGGTGTTGCGTTGTTTGCCTTGACGGGTTTGGGTGTGTGTTTTTGACAGAAACTTTTTTATTCTTGAGACGTCGTTTACGCTATCGACCTGTTCACAGAAGGTTTTCCAGGAGTTACGTTTGGCGTTTCTTGTCAGTTTTGTTGTATTCTTTCTGCTTATCGTGGAACTTGTCCCAGTATACTGTAGATTTCTTGCGGCGTGCTCTTTTATAAAGTTCTCGGACCTGTTTCCCTTTATTTCGAATCTCCCCGGTCATCCAGGGTTTATAGAAGGCAGATTTCCTTTCTCGAAGAGGTCAACTTTCTTCGAATGACTTTACTATTGCTTCCGCTAAGTTATTGATATTTTTGTCTATATCGTCAGTGCATAGGCTGTCATAGTTATGTTGCCCTAGCCTCTCTGTGAGTAGTTTTCCGAATTTTATCCAATTTGTTTTGGACTTGTTTCGAAAGTATATGGGTTTCGGCGATGGTCGTCCGAGAAGGAGTATTCTTGTCAGACTCTCCATTCTTGTACCTCGTCTATTAGGTTCACTGAACGTATTGTTATGTCTAAAACTTCTTCTCTAATTCTATTAACGAAGGTAGGTTTGTTGCCTATGTTAAGATTAATTAGGTCGTTAGTATGAAGATAATCTAAAGGGTTTCACCCTTTTTGTTAGTATTAGTACTACCCCACGGTACCATCGCTACCAATCAGTACTTCGTTACCTGTTTCTTTTGCCCTTCTCACCAGTCGTTGCAGCTCCGCCGTTGGTGGTGGTATCGGCGAGTCAAACGGGAGGTAAACTGATGCCAGGTAAATGTTTCCATTCCCATGCTTCAGTATGGTTGCGTCCGGTGTTGACAACTCTGGAGAAAATAAAAAGCATACGTTTTTGTGACATATTATGCAGGTTCTCGGTCGAAAACCTGTATTTGTATTCCATCAGAGCCATTTTTGCGGTCTCATTTCGATGAAGGTTTATTTGGATGACTTCGATCATTCTTCATCCAAAAGGCGATCTTCTTGGGAGTCAGTTATCTTCTCCTTGACTCTCTCGCCATTGTTGTTGGGTTTTTCTCCCTCGCTACTCTTTTTGGCTTCTTCTTCTCCGATCCTCGCCTTCCCGATCTTGAAGTAGACAGCGTTTGACACGTAGTGGGCCTTGCCTTTAGTCTTGGCCAGACTTGCCATTGAAGAACTGTCCAAGCCTACCCCAAGGAGAGTCCCGTCTTTGTTCTCCTCTCTGTGGAAGACTTCCCATTTCTTCACCAGCAGTGTCTTGTTTGGCAGACCAAAAACTTCAAGCATGTCCTCTGTCGTGGAGTCGCTGTCCCAGCCTCTGACGAAGACCGTAGCTTTTTGTAGGTGGGGGATGTCTCTCTTCCTCACAAGCTTTAATTTAATTGCCTCGTCCGTGGGGGCATTACTTGCCACTAATTTTTTTAGGACCTCAATGCTCTTTGAGGACTCGAACTCCACCATTGGGAAGTCCCCTATGAATTCGCAGCTATTCAGATCTATGGGCTCTCCTCCTTGCCGCAGGTGCTCCATGATCTTTTTGTTGACCGCATTCATCACCTCATCATGCGTCTCCTTTTTGAATTTGCCGGATGCACTACGTTCAACGATTACTGCATAGCAGAGCTCGTTCCTGTAGCGCCTTCCGGCAACCTTTGCATAAATTCGAATTAGGATTTTAAACATCAGGGAATCCAGTGTGAAAAAAATCGTTCAAGCAACCAAAACAACAACACCCATATAATCAACACGAGATCTTTTTGTTGACCGCATTCATCACCTCATCATGCGTCTCCTTTTTGAGTTTGTCGGATGCACTACGTTCATCGATTACTGCATAGCAGAGCTCGTCCTGTAGCGCCTTCTGGCTACATTTGCATAAATTCGAATTAGGATTTTAAACATCAGGGAATCCAATGTGAAAAAATCGTCCAAGCAACCAAAACAACAACACCCATATAAGCAACACGAGAAGCTCAAGACTATTTTTTTAAATACAAAACAGAATGTAAACACATTTCTAGGACTTGAGAATTTTGTGTGTGCCACACACGTCGGTCATCATATTTTGAGATTTCACACATATTTCATAAGAAAATACATATAAATTTTATCGGATAATTAAAACCTGTTAATTGATTTTCCCGCTTAATTGGTTCAAAATTCATGTCATCCAAAATAAATTTCCTTTTACTTTTCACAGGTTAATTGCATAATAATAATTGAAAAATAATCTGCCATTTTTTACATACATCTTTTGCATACAGGCATCTCTACTAATTCAAAACATATTTTTATTGCTAAGGAAAAACTGCGAAAAAGCGTAATTTGTATTTGACATTGGATTTTTTTTAAATCATTAGTAGTTCCAATTATACGCGATTACTGTAATTGAACAAACTTTTCAATTAAGCGGGTTCGGATAATTGGTTCCTCGGTTAATTGAACAAAAATATGTGCAAATTTTGATGTGCAATTAACCGAAAAATACTGTATTTTGAAATAAGAAGCAAATTGTTAGGTTGGAAAGGTTGGCAATATGCGGTATTACATACCGGAGGATCGCAATCATTTATTGTTAACTACAATTACAGTGACTTGTGCCGACTTGAATATTTTATGGGACAAATGGTACAACAAAAACAAATAAAACATTTTGGGGCAAACACTAGCTTGTGTTAAACAAAATCACCAACGCTCATGTACACAGCGTGAGAGGCTCAAGATCATTTCTTGTTCCTTTTCATACATATTACCTAGGAAGCAAAAGGTCATAAAAAAGGGTGTCAAATTACAGTTGTGCACCGGCAAATCTACCCGAATCCTCGGTATACTCAACCTCAATAAAAATATGCAAATACGCTACAACTACAAAACAGAATGTAAACAAAGCAAGTGGTTAGGAAAGGTTGACAATATGCGGTACTGCAAACCGGAGGATCGCAATCATTTATTGTTAAGTACAATTACAGTAACTTGCTTCGACTTGGACATTTTATGGGACAAAGGGTACAGCAAAAACAAATAAAAACATTTTGGACAAACTCTAGCTTGTGTTAAACAAAACCACCAACGCTCATATACACAGCGTGAGAGGCTCAAGATCATTTCTTGTTCCTTTTCATACTAGGAAGCACATTACCTAGGAAGCAAAAGGTCATAAAAAGGGTGCCAAATTACAGTTGTGCATAGACAAATCTACGCTACAACTACAAAACAGAATGTAAACAAATTTCTAAGAGCTAAGAATTTTTTGTGTGTGCCGCGCACGACGGTCATCATATTTTGTGATTTCACTATATTTTGAAATAAGAAGCAAGTGGTTAGGAAAGGTTGACAATATGCGGTATTTCAAACCGGAGAATACCAATCATTTATTGTTAAGTACAATTACAGTGACTTGTGCCGACTTGAACATTTTATGGGACAAAGGGTATAACAAAAACAAATAAAATCATTTTGGCAAATACTAGCTTGTGTTGAACAAAACCACCAACGCTCATACACACAGCGCGAGATGATCATTTCTTGTTAATTTATTGTGGAGCCAAAAACTATGGAGGATCCTTTTCATACTAGGAAGCAAAGGAACACTAAAATACACTCATTGTTTATATTTGCAAACAAAAGACAATTAAAATGCACTCATTGTTTATATTAGCAAGCAAAAGCGTGCCACATTACCTACGAAGCAAAAGGTCATAAAAAGGGTGTTAAATTACAGTTGTGCACCGGCAAATCTACCCTAATCATCGGTAAACTCAACGTCAATAAAAATATGCAAATACGCAGTAAATATACTTATGAACTCAATATATCTCAACGATTATAAAACTCCTACATTTATGAAAACCCAGATATACAATAGCGCGCAGGTCACATGAAAGAACCAAATCATTATACAGTAATATAAAAAGCAAACTCACTCATGAATAAACACAATGTCATACACGAGATAGAAAAAACAAACTTCAAACACGAATGTCAGCACATAAATCAGATATGAAATTGAGAAACACGATACAAAAAAACAGCGATAGCCGAACACTGTAAACACTCACCTACCATATACGACGTGTTGCCAACAACAAAAATCAAAAACAACCAGTGAAACAGCTTTGGGTACCCTCCACGAAAGATAAGGTATACTGACAGATACTTGAGATGAAAATATAGGGAACATACCAAAAAGTGAACCAATGTCGATAATTCTACAAACCGGGTTATCTAAACCATTGTGTACACCAAATACACTTTTTTGGGGTTATAATTATTTGTGGGCTATGTGTAATTAATGACCGACATATGCCAATTTCGAACCCAGTATTTTTGTTTCGTGTCTCAATTCCTTCCTTCAGGAGATATAATTATATGGGAGAGATGCCTATATATTTCATTATCGTTAGGTTTGAGTTTTTTATCACGATTTCCTTACAAAACGGAATGATTACAACTGATGGCTTAATCGTCTTAGAATTCCATAATTTGTAGGGTAAAACTGACTATTTCGAGTAAAGACTATACCCTATACTATTGTAGAATACGCCATATTTTAAAATAAAAAGGGGGTTGTATGGGACCAACCCATAAAAGGGGGCGAATATTAATATTTTTTGGTAGGAAGATTTGTTACCATATGCGACCACAAAATACCAAATTTCTGCGAATTCGGTTTAAAAACGCGCTCAAGATCTCCAAAATATCGAAAATTTTGCGGTAACCTTCGAACTTGACGTGTCTGCGGACAAAAGACGACTCTATGCCAAATTTTGGCGATCTATCTAAATTCCTTTAGAAGAAAGCGTGGTTACAACAGACGGACGGACATAGATCGTCATATATTTTTACCTGTATAAAATAATATATTTGAATTTAAATTACTAAACAAAAATATATTAACAGCCATAAAAATATGTTAAACGAACGACTTTCGCATGAAGAAAAGAAACAAGTTAAGTTTAACGAATATGTAATAATATCGGGAAAATAGAAAAAAACAATACGAAACATAGAAACATGCATTTAATAAATTCCAGAACAGACTTAGGAAAGAATTTAATATGAAACACCACAACAACTGGTTCATTAACAGAACCTTTCCCGACGATGTGGCATGGTTACTGTCGTTGGGACATAAACATTGTTTACCAACTAGAAGAGCGGTCTTCCCGCTATTCAAATACATTGCTGATGTCGAGGATCTCGAATAAACTATAAATGACAAAGAACAACAAAAAATGAGCGGAAACAAACAAACTGCGATGATAGAAACACATACTAACAAAATTGGTTGTGTTTATAGACCTAATAACACCATTCCATTTGATGGTTTTCTAAGCACACTAGAATCGGCGACTTTAGGTTATAATGATATAATCATTACCGGAGATTTTAACTCGAACATTCTTCTTGATCAATCACTTATTAATAATATGTTATCCCTTGATTTATTTGTAACCAATAGTGTTAATCCAACTCACTTTACTTCTACAGTAAACACTTTACTCGATCTATTTTTTGTCAATAATCTGAAAAACATTCTGCTGTATGACCAAATATCCGCACCCTGTTTCTCAAAACATGATTTAATATTTCTAGCTTATAAATTTAATGTTCAAAAGGAAACCCAAGTAATATCATTCCGTGATTATAGGAATTTGAATTTCGTTGACATAGAGGCGAAAGTTCACCAAGTAAACTGGGATCGTTTATACGGCCTCATTTCTGTCGATCAACAAGTCGAATTTCTCACAGAAAATATACTTACACTATATAACGAAACTGTTCCTGTCATATCTAAGAGGATATCACCTAAAATAAAACCTTGGTTCAACTCGTCTATTAAAACATGTATCGACGAAAGAGATACAGCTTACTCTAGATGGAAGCTTTTTAAAACGCCAGAGCTTTATGAGGTTTTCCGTTCCGCCCGAAGAAGAGTTAATAGCCGCATTAACATCGCAAAATCCAATTATTATCACACAAAATTTAGATCTGCGCTTGATTCAAAAAGTAAATGGAAAATTGTCAATGACATTGGTCTAGGAAAATGTATGGCTCGCGAAACGTATCATGGTGATGTGGACGAACTCAATGAAAAGTTTATTAACGTACCTTCTCTAGACACTGACCCGTCTTACTATGGATTTAACTCAGGGACATTAAATGATCTATCTAGTGATGGGAATTTTGAATTTCACGGTGTTTCAAATAATGAAGTTCTTAAATGCTTTAAAGAAGTTACTTCTAACGCCATTGGTCCTGACGGAATTGACCCTAAGTTTGTACGAATACTACTCCCTTCTGTACTGCCATACATAACATATCTCTTTAATTCCATACTCACTTCCAGCACATTTCCTAGTCGTTGGAAGCATGCAAAAATCATACCTATACCAAAATCAAATTCGGAATTTCGCCCAATTGCAATTCTGTGCTTCCTTTCAAAAATATTCGAAAAAATCGTGCAGGAACAAATGTCCGAGTATCTTCAAAGAAACTCACTGCTCAGTAATGTTCAATCTGGTTTTCGTGCGGGGCACAGCTGCACCACTGCTCTTATAGAAGTTTCAGAGTCTATAAGGTGCGAGATTGACGAAAATAAGATATGTTTTCTTGTTCTGCTTGATCACTCAAAAGCATTTGATACCGTCGACCATCAAAACTTGTGTTTTAAACTTCGTCGTTTTTTTAATTTTTCCACAACTTCTACAAAACTAAGTTCGTCCTATCTCTCAAATATATCTCAGTCAGTTTACACTGGAACCTTGATCTCTAAACCTATGGCTGTAAAAAAAGGAGTCCCCCAAGGATCCATCATAGGTCCACTCCTCTTCTCCTTATATGAGAACGATCTTCCTGATCAACTTCACCATAGTCAAGCACACATGTACGCAGATGATGTGCAAGTATTTTTGAGTAGCTCCCTAAACAATATAAGTCAGTGTGTAGAAATTCTTAATCAGGATCTCTCTAGATTATGCGAGTGGGCTAAAGCTAATGGCCTATTATTGAATCCGCTTAAATCTAAATGCTTGATCATTCACAAAAACAGAAAAATGTCATTGCAGCATACTGACATTCTTGTCAACAATGAAAAAATCGAGCTGGTATCCAGCGCCAAAAATCTTGGAGTAATTTTCAACAAATCATTAAGCTGGAACAACCATATCACTTATCGTAGGACAAACCTACTCAAAATTAAGGGCTCTGTGGCTAACACATTCATACACACCTCCAAATATTCGCTGTCTGCTGGCCAAAACTTTCCTAGTTCCAAGCTTATTGTATGGTTGTGAGCTGTTTGCCAATTGTGATTCCCTCTGTCGTCATAAATTAAATGTCGAATTTAATAGCATAACACGATACGTGTATGGCCTAAGTAAGAGACAAAATGTCTCACAGTATTCTGAATCCCTGTATGGAGTAAATTTCGACTCACTTCTTAAAATCAAATCTCTACAACTCCTTCATAGAACTATTCTCAAACAAAAACCAACGTACCTGTTCGAAAAAATTACATTTGCAAGATCACATAGGGGAAGAAAAATTATACCTTTTCGTCGGAAGAGCCTGGTTTCTGAGAGACAATTTTACATTGGCACGATACGCGATTGGAATGCTCTACCATCTGATTTGCAATGCATTAACAATATAAGTAATTTCAAAAAACGGCTTGTACAACATTTTTCATAATTGAAAACGTTAGGTTTGATCATACAATTTATTTGATTTACTAATCGTTCTTTTTATTAACAATTGTAATAGAACATTTTTTTTTTTTTATTGTAGTTCAATTTTTTTTAAATTATCTCAACTCAATTAATCATATTTATATTTTCCATATGTATTTTCCATAATGTATCCTTTTCCATAATGTATCCTTTTTCCATTCTTACCACTTTTATAATATCTAAGATACTTATTATTTAAAAAATTATGGACATGTGATTATATATATAATCCTGTACTGCCACTTATAAGACTTTTGTCTTGTTGTACAGGAAAAACATTAATTAACTTAATAATAAATAAATAAAAAATAAAAAAAAAATGAGAGAGATAACAATCAGTCTCTAATTTTACAAAGGCAGACCTCAATGAACCCCCTCAAGTGATTACGATCCTACCCCTCGACCTCTCTTTTGCCTCTTGTCACACTCTCGACGACGTTAACGAAAGCCTGGAGAGGCAGTCGGATCTTCTCCTCAACCTATAGAGGAAACCGGCTCCTTCCGCCTTAGTCCCGAATCATGACTCGCCCTTGTCAGACGAGGAAGACATCATGGAAACTACAAATTTCTACAACTCCTTCATAGAACTATTCTCAAACAAAAACCAACGTACCTGTTCGAAAAAATTACATTTGCAAGATCACATAGGGGAAGAAAAATTATACCTTTTCGTCGGAAGAGCCTGGTTTCTGAGAGACAATTTTACATTGGCACGATACGCGATTGGAATGCTCTACCATCTGATTTGCAATGCATTAACAATATAAGTAATTTCAAAAAACGGCTTGTACAACATTTTTCATAATTGAAAACGTTAGGTTTGATCATACAATTTATTTGATTTACTAATCGTTCTTTTTATTAACAATTGTAATAGAAACATTTTTTTTATTGTAGTTCAATTTTTTTTTTAATTATCTCAACTCAATTAATCATATTTATTATTTTCCATAATGTATCCTTTTCCATAATGTATCCTTTTCCATAATGTATCCTTTTTCCATTCTTACCACTTTTATAATATCTAAGATACTTATTATTAAAAAATTATGGACATGTGATTATATATATAATCCTGTACTGCCACTTATAAGACTTTTGTCTTGTTGTACAGGAAAGACATTAATTAACTTAATAATAAATAAATAAAAAATAAAAAAAAATGAGAGAGATAACAATCAGTCTCTAATTTTACAAAGGCAGACCTCAATGAACCCCCTCAAGTGATGACGATCCTACCCCTCGACCTCTCTTTTGCCTCTTGTCACACTCTCGACGACGTTAACGAAAGCCTGGAGAGGCAGTCGGATCTTCTCCTCAACCTATAGAGGAAACCGGCTCCTTCCGCCTTAGTCCCGAATCATGACTCGCCCTTGTCAGACGAGGAAGACATCATGGAAACTACAAATCTCTACAACTCCTTCATAGAACTATTCTCAAACAAAAACCAACGTACCTGTTCGAAAAAATTACATTTGCAAGATCACATAGGGGAAGAAAAATTATACCTTTTCGTCGGAAGAGCCTGGTTTCTGAGAGACAATTTTACATTGGCACGATACGCGATTGGAATGCTCTACCATCTGATTTGCAATGCATTAACAATATAAGTAATTTCAAAAAACGGCTTGTACAAAATTTTTCATAATTGAAAACGTTAGGTTTGATCATACAATTTATTTGATTTACTAATCGTTCTTTTTATTAACAATTGTAATAGAAACATTTTTTTTTATTGTAGTTCAATTTTTTTTAAATTATCTCAACTCAATTAATCATATGTATTATTTTCCATAATGTATCCTTTTCCATAATGTATCCTTTTCCATAATGTATCCTTTTTCCATTCTTACCACTTTTATAATATCTAAGATACTTATTATTAAAAAATTATGGACATGTGATTATATATATAATCCTGTACTGCCACTTATAAGACTTTTGTCTTGTTGTACAGGAAAAACATTAATTAACTTAATAATAAATAAATAAAAAATAAAAAAAATGAGAGAGATAACAATCAGTCTCTAATTTTACAAAGGCAGACCTCAATGAACCCCCTCAAGTGATGACGATCCTACCCCTCGACCTCTCTTTTGCCTCTTGTCACACTCTCGACGACGTTAACGAAAGCCTGGAGAGGCAGTCGGATCTTCTCCTCAACCTATAGAGGAAACCGGCTCCTTCCGCCTTAGTCCCGAATCATGACTCGCCCTTGTCAGACGAGGAAGACATCATGGAAACTACAGTAATGAGCACTTCGGTCAGTTACAACCTTTAGGTTATAATGATATAATCATTACCAGAGATTTTAACTCGAACATTCTTCTTGATCAATCACTTATTAATAATATGTTATCCCTTGATTTATTTGTAACCAATAGTGTTAATCCAACTCACTTTACTTCTACAGTAAACACTTTACTCGATCTATTTTTTGTCAATAATCTGAAAAACATTCTGCTGTATGACCAAATATCCGCACCCTGTTTCTCAAAACATGATTTAATATTTCTAGCTTATAAATTTAATGTTCAAAAGGAAACCCAAGTAATATCATTCCGTGATTATAGGAATTTGAATTTCGTTGACATAGAGGCGAAAGTTCACCAAGTAAACTGGGATCGTTTATACGGCCTCATTTCTGTCGATCAACAAGTCGAATTTCTCACAGAAAATATACTTACACTATATAACGAAACTGTTCCTGTCATATCTAAGAGGATATCACCTAAAATAAAACCTTGGTTCAACTCGTCTATTAAAACATGTATCGACGAAAGAGATACAGCTTACTCTAGATGGAAGCTTTTTAAAACGCCAGAGCTTTATGAGGTTTTCCGTTCCGCCCGAAGAAGAGTTAATAGCCGCATTAACATCGCAAAATCCAATTATTATCACACAAAATTTAGATCTGCGCTTGATTCAAAAAGTAAATGGAAAATTGTCAATGACATTGGTCTAGGAAAATGTATGGCTCGCGAAACGTATCATGGTGATGTGGACGAACTCAATGAAAAGTTTATTAACGTACCTTCTCTAGACACTGACCCGTCTTACTATGGATTTAACTCAGGGACATTAAATGATCTATCTAGTGATGGGAATTTTGAATTTCACGGTGTTTCAAATAATGAAGTTCTTAAATGCTTTAAAGAAGTTACTTCTAACGCCATTGGTCCTGACGGAATTGACCCTAAGTTTGTACGAATACTACTCCCTTCTGTACTGCCATACATAACATATCTCTTTAATTCCATACTCACTTCCAGCACATTTCCTAGTCGTTGGAAGCATGCAAAAATCATACCTATACCAAAATCAAATTCGGAATTTCGCCCAATTGCAATTCTGTGCTTCCTTTCAAAAATATTCTAAAAAATCGTGCAGGAACAAATGTCCGAGTATCTTCAAAGAAACTCACTGCTCAGTAATGTTCAATCTGGTTTTCGTGCGGGGCACAGCTGCACCACTGCTCTTATAGAAGTTTCAGAGTCTATAAGGTGCGAGATTGACGAAAATAAGATATGTTTTCTTGTTCTGCTTGATCACTCAAAAGCATTTGATACCGTCGACCATCAAAACTTGTGTTTTAAACTTCGTCGTTTTTTTAATTTTTCCACAACTTCTACAAAACTAATTTCGTCCTATCTCTCAAATAGATCTCAGTCAGTTTACACTGGAACCTTGATCTCTAAACCTATGGCTGTAAAAAAAGGAGTCCCCCAAGGATCCATCATAGGTCCACTCCTCTTCTCCTTATATGAGAACGATCTTCCTGATCAACTTCACCATAGTCAAGCACACATGTACGCAGATGATGTGCAAGTATTTTTGAGTAGCTCCCTAAACAATATAAGTCAGTGTGTAGAAATTCTTAATCAGGATCTCTCTAGATTATGCGAGTGGGCTAAAGCTAATGGCCTATTATTGAATCCGCTTAAATCTAAATGCTTGATCATTCACAAAAACAGAAAAATGTCATTGCAGCATACTGACATTCTTGTCAACAATGAAAAAATCGAGCTGGTATCCAGCGCCAAAAATCTTGGAGTAATTTTCAACAAATCATTAAGCTGGAACAACCATATCACTGCTATTGTATGGTTGTGAGCTGTTTGCCAATTGTGATTCCCTCTGTCGTCATAAATTAAATGTCGCATTTAATAGCATAACACGATACGTGTATGGCCTAAGTAAGAGACAAAATGTCTCACAGTATTCTAAATCCCTGTATGAAGTAAATTTCGACTCACTTCTTAAAATCAAATCTCTACAACTCTTTCATAGAACTATTCTCAAACAAAAACCAACGTACCTGTTCGAAAAAATTACATTTGCAAGATCACATAGGGGAAGAAAAATTATACCTTTTCGTCGGAAGAGCCTGGTTTCTGAGAGACAATTTTACATTGGCACGATACGCGATTGGAATGCTCTACCATCTGATTTGCAATGCATTAACAATATAAGTAATTTCAAAAAACGGCTTGTACAACATTTTTCATAATTGAAAACGTTAGGTTTGATCATACAATTTATTTGATTTACTAATCGTTCTTTTTATTAACAATTGTAATAGAAAAAATTTTTTTTTATTGTAGTTCAATTTTTTTTAAATTATCTCAACTCAATTAATCATATTTATTATTTTCCATAATGTATCCTTTTCCATAATGTATCCTTTTCCATAATGTATCCTTTTTCCATTCTTACCACTTTTATAATATCTAAGATACTTATTATTAAAAAATTATGGACATGTGATTATATATATAATCCTGTACTGCCACTTATAAGACTTTTGTCTTGTTGTACAGGAAAAACATTAATTAACTTAATAATAAATAAATAAAAAATAAAAAAAAATGAGAGAGATAACAATCAGTCTCTAATATTACAAAGGCAGACCTCAATGAACCCACTCAAGTGATGACGATCCTACCCCTCGACCTCTCTTTTGCCTCTTGTCACACTCTCGACGACGTTAACGAAAGCCTGGAGAGGCAGTCGGATCTTCTCCTCAACCTATAGAGGAAACCGGCTCCTTCCGCCTTAGTCCCGAATCATGACTCGCCCTTGTCAGACGAGGAAGACATCATGGAAACTACAGTAATGAGCACTTCGGTGAAAAACACAGTTACAACCATGGTATCTTCTCCGAAGCAAGGAGAGTCCTCCCAGTTGCTGACTAGGGAAGTAAACTCAATCTCCACGGCCTGTACTGATTTCGCGAGACTACTCAGGCAATTGGCTGTCGAAACGGATACTGGTACTGATAAGACCCCCGTCGATAAGATGGATGACACACCAGTACCAGCAACTGCTAGGCAAGTCGATGCCAAGGAGATCGCTGCCAAGAAGAAATACCGGAGAGAAGTTAACTACTGCAACCGATACATCGGACGGGACAGCGACTCCATCACGGGAAAGGAGTTCCTTTTAATCAAGAGGAACCTCAAATTAATCCTGAAGTTTTCCAGGAACTAACCAAACGATATTGAGAGGGAGGGAAAAGATCCCCCGATCCAGTACTAAGACCACCACGGTAGTCCCTTCACAGAAGGAGAAACCTGTCGGGGGTTCTAGTACATCTGGGAAGCTGATGCCTAAGACTTCTAAGCCCTCAGCACTCCCCAAGGGTAAACTGAGTACTAAGACGTCCCAGACACCAGCATCCACAAAGACGGAAGGTAGGGGACTGTCAAAATCGGCCCGAAGGAGAGCCCATAAAAAGGCCTCAATCCACCCTCTGTCGAACTGGCAAAGCCGATACCCAAGTCGTTGCCAATTGGGCAGTTGCTAGTGGATGCGCCGAAGGTAGCGAGGGCAAGGCATATCTCTGCAGCGGTTGCAACCCAGGGTGCCAAATCTCGGCCACAGCACACGGCTGTCAAGAAAATAAGGTCTTCGGAGGAACAACAACCTGATGCATCCTTGAGGAAGGCTGTAAGGAAAGCATACAATAGAACTAGTAAGACAAAGCTTTGTACAGATTGGGATGTCTATTAAAGGCAATTCAATAGGTACAAGAGCGAAATCAAGAAGGCTAAACGTGAGTCTTGGATCGGCTGTAGTGAGTCAATCGAAGGAGTCAAGGAAGCGGACGGATTTCGCAGAGTACTATCTAAAGATCCAAAATCTAAAGCAAAGTGATGGAAAATGGACAAACTCTTGATCTTCTATCGTCAACCCACTTTCCTGGTTGTAAGGACTATAGGGAGGGTGCGCAGTGTGCGCATCAGCTTGTAGTTCGAAAGAGGGAGGAGGAGAAGTTGACAGAAAATACTATAAGCTACCCAAAACTGATATGGGTGATAAAAAGTTTTGAACCCTATAAGTCTCCTGGTCAGAGGGTATAATACCGGCCATGCTGCAACACGCAGATGAACGAGTATTAGCATCTCTGCTGGACATTTTTAGGGCTTGTTTACTTCTGTCGTATATATCTAGTCTATGGAAAGAGGTAATAGTGACCTTCACCCTGAAAGCTGGGAAGCCGAGTCATACGCTATCAAAAGACTATAGACCGATTAGTCTCTCTTCCTTTCTACTCAAGACTCAGAAATTAGGAACACTATTGACCAAAGTAAACTTAGCAACTCTCAGGATGCATACATCAAAGGCAGATCAGTGGATACAGCCTTACATGAGGTGGTTGAATGCATCAAGAATAATATGGAGTCCTCTGGCTACACCTTGGCAGCATTCTTCGACATTGAGGGAGCTTTCAACAATGTGAAGCTGGAAGCCATCCATTGTGCTCTCGTAAGCAAAGGTATCCCCTCACTCCTAACGGAATGTATTGATAGAATGTGGAATGCAGAATTATCAACTCATCCTTAGGAGAGAGTTCCGTGAGGAAATCTGTCAACAGAGGCACATCACAGGGAGGAGTACTATCTCCCCTTTTCTGGCTTCTGATGGTAAATGAGTTACTTCTGAAATTCAATCATCTTAGGATAAAGGTTGTAGCCTATGCCGATGATGACAATTGCATGAAGTTTCTAATGACAATTGCAGACATCCTGGAGGGTGCCCTTTCAACTCTCACTAACTGGGCTCACGCCAAATGTCTTGGTGTAAACTCCACTAAGATAGAATTGGTACTCTTCACTAGAAAACGTAGGATTCCTAGTTTCCGCCTGCCATCACTTTGAGGAGTGACTGTAACCCTTTTTGAAGAAGCGAAATACCTTGGCACCATCCTTGACCGCAAACTAACGTGGAATAGGAATTTTGAGGAACACTCTAAGAAAGGACTGCTGGCACTCTACTCATGCAAGAACCCCATAGGTAAGAGCTGGGGATTAAGACCCGAGATCATACACTGGTTGTATGTGACGATAGTCCTCCCCATTCTTACATATGGTTGCTTTGTTTGGTGGCAAGGTGTCAACAAAAAGATTCTGCTGACAAAATTAAGTTTAATACAGAGATCGGATTCAATTCTGATCACTGGAGCGTTAAGAAGTACACCACAGGCAGTCTTGAATGCAATCCTGAATCTCCAACCACTGGACATTCTGATTAAATTCCGGACAACATGTGTGCCCTGAGGCACCGGGAAACGGATGCCTTGAAATCGTTGAACTATGGTCATGCATGTATCCTAAACATAACGCCAGGTATCACGAAATCAATCACGAAAGCGGCCGAGATAGTAAAAACACTACTGCCGATATTACCGGACCGGTGACTATATATGTCGATAGTCAGGCGGTCCTTAAAGCGGTGAAGTCGCGTACTCAAACTCAAAGCAGTTCATGATTGCAAGTCCGCTCTGAATGATATACGACAGATAGTAAGTTTACGTTGGGTTCCAGGACATAGTGACATTGAAGGGAATGAGATAGCCGATGAGCTTGCTCGAGGGGGCTCACAGTCGTCCAATCTTCCGATTGAGAGATCTGTGAAACCTCCCATTGGCTATTTCATTATCAGAATCCCCTCGTTCTACTGCGAGGTAGAACAGATGGTTGAGAGAACCTGATTGCAGAATCTCAAAATCTATCTGGCCTGAATTCTCTCGCAAAAGAACGTCTACTGGCACACAATAACAGGGAAATCAAAATCGTTGTGGGGATCATAACAGGGCACTGCAAGATTATATCTCTCACTTCGAAGTGGGACTCCAGCGGAGAGGATTATTGTCGTCTATGTGAGGACGAATAAGAACTAGAAACAATTGAACATATCTTCTGTAAATGTCCATCACTGATTAGCAGAAGACATTAACAGTATGGAAAATATGAAAGTGAAATTCTCCAAACCAGATCCTATGCTTTGTCAAAAATTTTACATGGCTAAAATAACCTTTTCTCCGCTCTTTTTCTCTCGCTATCTCTCCTCCTTGTCTTTCTTTGCACGTAAAAAAGGATGATCACAATGGACATAGTCTCCGAGTGGACGGCTGTTACTAACAACCGTACATCCCTAACCTATATGATAAACACACTTAAACGAACCCGAACATTTTTAAAACAAATTATGTACGTACTTATACTTAATGCTGACTAAGGAAACGTGCAGAACATATTATCGCACATAATGCAACGCTGAGACACGGGCAGAATTACGCCAATCAGCACGGAACCCAGTGCTGTACCAATTGGAGAACATGCAGTAGGCACACTCTCCCCCTTGTGTGCCGAAACCATGAATCATCTCCATTGTCCCGTACAAATATCCTCCCATTGTCTTCTTTGCTACGTACAAAGAAGACGACGCTACGCTAAATCTTCCCCATTGGCTCTTTGGAAGCACCGCCTAACTTGTCGTCGCATTGTAGTTAATTCGCGGGTTGACCATTTGCGAGTACGTCATTGACGCTACTCATCAACTCATTCAACATGCTGACCGGGTTATCTATGATCCGTGCCCTAAAGTCCTCTATTGGCAAAGCCAACTCCCTGATACAGTACGCATAATGGGCCTAGTTCGCAACTCGTTTCTTCCAATCCTTGAAACGCTAAGTACCCTGCGTACGTCCCCTCGAAGTGGCAATAATCTCAATGAAATTATGGTCATTCACACTCCAGTCATCACAGACACTCCAAATAAACTGGTAAGCTATTTGCAGACGTCTCGTCTATGTCACTCACACCGGAGGGGCCGTCGAAGGTATACAGATCAGAGGGCTCATTTAATATCTCCATGCCCCTCGCTAACACCCATTCACTACGCGCTTCTTCTCGGATGCGATTCCGATGACCAGATGTTGACCTGGTCATCTTAGAGAACCACAGCGAGGAGGTTGCGTTGGCGTTTAGTCCAACTACACTCGAGGAGTAGTACCGTATGCATATACCTTAACTATTGCTCAAAAGGGAGATAAATTGGCAGTAGATTCCAGCCAGCAACATCTTCCCTCTCGCTCAATCAATGGACGCGCAGTCACCCCGTATGGCTACTTCTAACAGTACAGTCGACGTCACAAGACATGGGCAACATTAAATGGTCAGCCGGCAGCCCCTTGAACAGTTCTTGCAGTGAAGTGGGTTGACGCATTCACCAGATATGTGATAATTGAGCCCTGTCGCACTTATACGACAAATCGGTATTATGAAAGTTGTTTCAATACGCCAAATTTGTCGTTCAAGATTTTTTTGACGACAGCATACAAAAAATATAAAAATCTGTTAAGATTGATTTAGATTAACAATATTCACTGATTAACTGTTACATCAGACTTCATTTTATTGCATTTCTCAATATTCATAAGAATTACACTTACCAGAAAATTAATTAGAAAACAGACTAAATGACAGTTTTTCCAATACAATATAAAAAGGGTTCTAAAAGTGCAATTGTTGCTGTAACAATTTACTATGACAACGAATTGGACTACGCCTACGAGAGCTGCCGTGCAACTACTAAACCTACCGTAATAAGGGTAACAATGTTTATTCTCGTGTCCCCGCTCTCTGGGGGTTTCCACGGACCACTCACTATCATAGTTACAAAAGAAGAATAATGCATTTGTGGAGGATCAATATAAAAATAAAAATATCTCATTACTAGAGAAGGAAAGACTAAAAAGGGAGTAGCGATAGCGCCAAGAATATGTTCCACTCACCTAACATGTATGACGTCTTGCCAACAATATCAACAGTTTCCAACAATAAGAAGAAACACCAACAACACAGCTTACTGCTAAACACATCTAATTCGTAGGGAAGATCGAGCAATTCGTTAAACAATAATCAGTGCAATAATAAGACTTGACGGTGGTAGTTAACCCTTTGAGCCCCGAATTTTTCCGCAATCTTAGAACAAATTTCTGTTCATAGATTTAATGCAACTATCCTATTTAATGCAACAGTACATTCTTTCGGAAAAATTAAACTCCAATATCAAGAAAACAAAATGCAAAATCGACAAAAATATGCAATATTTAGACCCTACGACGATAGTGAAGTCTATCATAGTTTTAAGTAAACTTGACACTAGTTTAATTATTATCCTGAGGATGCAATTTAAAACAATTGCGAAATATTGATCGTGAAAAATAAAAAATACCTCATGCTCGAACAAATATATTGTTTTATTAGTAGAAGAATCAAAAGTCGAAAAAAACAACAAAGAACAAAATATTTTAAATTATTCTCTACATTCATTTTTACAAGATTCAAAAATAGTTCGAATTCGTACATTTTGAGTACGAAGCGATGTCAATAATTTGTACTGTATACCCAAATTAGTACTGTATACAAATTAACCGTATTCTCTATATTGAAAGCTCATAACTTTACCAATATTTTAATTTTTCTTTTGATTTGTGTCGTCCATAATCAAGTCTTGACATATGAAATTCAAATAATATATATCTACTAGCTGCATATTAAAAATAAGCTCTAAAACATGTTGTTGCCTGTGGGCAACATTGGGCCACAAAGGTAGTTTTTAATGTGTGTTTAGTATATTATTCACAAGTAAGCAAGACACTTTTTTATATTTTTTTTACATTTTATGTTTTTTAGCACTTAGATTGCCGTGAGATTATTTTTAATGTGTTGTAATATTTATTTTATATTTTTCCCTAAAGATGGAATTCAATAAATGTTGATATATTGGAAACAAAAAAATAGTTTGACTTCAAGCTCGAATATCTCTAATTTATTTCTGATTCAACTACTTAATTATGAGTGTATAAGTTAGATATGTTGACCTTCAACTTCCCGAGCTCAGTCAATCACGTTTGCTGGTTGACACAACGGGCATCTACTCAGCAAGTTCCCTCAGCGGAGACCGTAGAGTTCAGATGCCACCGGGCGGTGGTTGTTGTAGGTTTTTCTCACCTTGGTACATGAGAGATTCTGGCTCTCAGTGGAAGTAGACTAGTAGTAGTAGTAATATACGACAACGATCCTCAGCGATCACCGCGATCCTCTGCGATTGCACTGAGCCCCAGCGTTCACTTGTCGTTTTGATTAGTAAGCGAAAACACCAAGGCCTCTGACGCCACACCAATTTACTAAGGTAAATTATTTGTTGTTGTAATTTTGAAAAGAAATATATTAAATAAACCTCCCAATTATTTTTTAATACAAAACTAATCACCTTGTGTTCTCACTTTATTCTCTCCACCTATCACTGTTGGTTCGTTAGTGTTGGTTTGTTTGTATTGTGATAGTCGCTCACCCAACGCTGCTTGTGTTTTATTCCCTTTTGTGCGGTATTCGGTATTCAGCAACGCACAGTGGGACCGTGTGTAAAAAATTGTGATTTTTCAGTAATATTTTTTTTTAATATTTTTATAAAAATAAATTGATTATTTTATTATTTTGTTGCCGTGTAATAGTCTTTTGGACTTTTATAAAAATTCACCCTACTTTCGGCAATTAATGATCAGTTTTCACTAGTATTTTTCGAATCAATTAATAATTTTTTGACAAGTTGTCATTTGATTTTGGGCTACTTTTTGGAAATAAAAAAATATATAATCCGCCTATACACTCGCATACCAATGTAGGGTATATTTATAATTTGCACCCTACAGTTGGGACATACCGAAATATTCGCCATATTAATATTTTGGTAATAATCTTTATAAATATTTATATATTTTTAAATTCTTTTTGAAATTTGATTAATTTTTTGAATTTTCGAATTTATTTGTTGAACATTTTCGAGAATTTGGTCAATAAATCCTTCACCCTACGGTCGGTACATACCGAAATATTCTTGATTTGAATATTTCTTTTTCGAATTTTTGCGAAAATACGTATATTTATTAATAGTTTTGGCCAATTTCTTTAAAGAATTAAATCTTTTTCGAATTTTATTACAATATTCACCACTTTTATAAATTTTTAGTGGTATTTGTGTGAGATTTAAAAAAAATACATTTTACAGAAAATTGGTTTGGCTACAAGCTTTTCTCCAGAATTTATTTTCTTCGTGGGTTAGCGCTGCTGTACATTTAGCAATATCAAATATTTTTTATTACAGTTGATAGAATTGTCGATTCTTCTTTCCACCAATTTAGGAATTTTCATTGAAATTTAGATTTTTCTTAAATTCTTTTGCATATTTTGCGATTTTTGTGACTCCTGACATATATCGAGCTTTTTCATCCTATCGTTGCATTTTACAACAAGGTTTTTGAATACAAATTAGCATTTTTCTATTTTTGGCGTGCTTATTTTGTTAAAATGTCCGTTACTCCATTAACCCAGTTCATTCGAGCTTCCGATAATGTATTTAAATTTGTTGCCGCCTGCCACTTACTAAAGCCTCAAAATACCAGTCATCACGTCAAAGTTACATAGATTGCTTGTCCGAAATAAAAGAGCATTTGAAGAGTTTTAAAGCGGAAAAATCTTCTCCTATAACGCCTAGCGTCATTAATGTTAGTACCCCGCACAATTCCCCTCGTCCTCAACAAATTGTTAATGTTCCTAATCCGTCTACTGCTGTTCAACCAGGAACCGATGGAAATGTGTCGATTCATAGTATACGTTTGCCATCTCTATCTAATACTGTTCACCCAGATATTCAGAATCCAGCGGATATTTCAATTTCCTATTGAAGTTTGCCACCGAATGTTGAATATGCATAGTCTCAATTTACCTCCGTTTGATATTGATGATTTCCATGGAGACTTTTTGTCGTGGCCAAGTAACAAGTAAAATTCCACTCCAAACATCGTTGCTTCTTTTGCTCCAACGAAAGCCACACTTTGTATTCCTGCCCTCGATTCAAAAAGTTAACTTTTGATCAAAAACTGTCTTCTGTCAAAAAACAAGAGTCGTCTTTCAATTGCCTTTCTAAAGGTCATTCGGTCAGTAAATGTCCAAGTCCCCATAATTGCAATATATGTCAAGGACGTCATCATACCCTTTTGCACAAACCTAATAGAGTGGCACACAATAATAATATCTCATCAAATGCAACGCCCGTTCCCTCCACTGCCCAATCGGATTCTAATTTAGCTAATGTCGCTTCTACGTCTTCTGGGGCGAACCCTGCCATAGTTAATCGACAAGTTTATCACACTTCTCACAATTCTAAAGTTCTTCTCGGAACAGCTATTGTCTCCCTTGTGCACCAAGGTGCTTCGTATCCAGTGCGAGCCCTC
The DNA here is from genome assembly GCF_032173495.1 of Musca vetustissima. Classification (NCBI taxonomy): domain Eukaryota; kingdom Metazoa; phylum Arthropoda; class Insecta; order Diptera; family Muscidae; genus Musca; species Musca vetustissima. The sequence continues at coordinate 37,935 of NW_026882681.1, forward strand.
ATTGACCCTGCGTCTGAGGCTACCATTATAACTGAGCACTTGCAAAGTAGAATTAAATTGTCTTCTACCATTGCAAACATTTCTGGTGTAACTTCGGTCACTTCAAGGAAAAATTGTCGCATAAGGATAAGCTCTCGTTTAGATTCCTCAATTTCATTAGAAACCGATGCCTTTGTTCTGCCCAAAATTTCTGGCAATCTACCCTCCTTTTCTATCGATCCTGTTGTATCGTGTGCCTTGCCTCAAATTCGTTTAGCTGACCCACATCTCTTTGATTGTCGTCCTGTCGATATGTTATTCTGTTGCATGGGGTACAACAAAACATTTTAGGTTCTCTTTTGGCGCAAAATTCTGTCTTCGGTTGGATTATTTCTGGTCCAATTTTATGTTCACCAGTTCGTGTCTTTACGACCACATTAGAATTTGGTGAAGATGACAGTCTAAATAAAAGTCTTCTGCGTTTTTGGGAACTTGAGGAGGCTCCCAAGCGCAAATTGCTCTCGCCGTCTGACAAGTTTTGCGAGGAGAATTATAGGAATTCAATTAGAGGAATTCAGATGGTCGATATGTTGTCACCCTCCCTTTGCGAGCTGAGTTCCCACAATATTTGAAACTTGGTGAGTCACGTCAGAATGTCTTGAGTCAATATCTTCGAAATGAAAATTCCCTTTCATGCAAAGGTATGTACGATGCAGTTGTTCGCGAATACCTTGATTTAGATCATATGAAACTTGTCTCTCCTTCTCAAGCGCCAGATTTTTGTTATTTACCCCATCACCCCGTTGTCAATTTAGAAAAACAGACCTCAAAATTGCGAGTAGTTTTCAATGCATCGAATAAGACTTCCACTGGTACAAGTCTTAAATATATTCTGCACGTGGGACCAACACTCCAAGCTGACTTAGTCCTATTAATTCTGAGATGGCGCTTATATCGATTTGTTTTTAATTGTGATATCACCCAAATGTATCGTCAGATTCGAGTCCACCCAAAACATACGCCTTTCCAAAGGATTTTATTTAGAGACTCCCCTAGTGACCCCATTAAAGACTACGAATTGCAAACGGTCACATTTGGCGTAAACTGTACCCCTTATCTTGCTATACGCACTTTATTTCAACTTGCTGATGATTGTGAATCAGAATATCCTTTGGCTGCTAAAATATTACGTAAAATTATGTATGTCGATGACGTTCTTGCTGGTGGTCACGATATAAATTCCACATTACTTGCGCGTGATCAACTTATCACTTCCTTGTCCACAGCTAGATTTGAGTTACGAAAATGGACCTCAAACGAAAAATCTATTCTTGAACGTTTACCCCCTAGTCACTTAGTCGATGCTGAAGTTCTATCATTCGTAGAAGCGAGCAGTTCCAAACCTTTGGGCATAAGATGGAATGCCAGTCTAGACTCCTTCTATTTTGCTGTAAATCCAATTCCTAAAAAATCTAATTACTCAAAGCGGGAAGTCCTTTCACATATTGCCAAATTATTTGATCCTGTAGGTTGGTTAGCTCCCGTTATTGTCGTTGCAAAGATTATAATGCAAAAAGTGTGGTTAGATAATATTGGATGGGACGATTCACTTCTTTCTTCAACTCAAACCTTTTGGCAAGAATTTATTGAGAATTATCCCCAGGTCAATTTAATTAAGATTCCGCGTTGGGTTCAATACGAGCCAAGCTCCGTAGCGGAATTGCACGTGTTTTCTGATGCTTCAGAGAAAGCATATGCGGGGGTAATATATATTCGTATAAAGGACTCTTCTGGTAATATCTAGGTAAATTTGTTATCATCCAAGACGAGAGTTGCACCCATAAAGTCCGTTTCTCTTCCTCGCTTAGAGTTGTGTGGGGCCGTTTTAGCGTCGGAGCTTTTAAAACCCATGTTGACTGAAATAGACATTCCTATTCAAAAGTTATACTGTTGTTCGGATTCAACAATTGTGTTAGTATGGTTGCGAAAAACGCCTACTACTTGGACGACATTTGTAGCAAATCGGGTTTGTCGAATTCAACAAAACGTAGGAAGAGCCAATTGGTTTCACGTTAGATCTGAGGACAACCGAACTGATTTGGGAAGCCGTGGTCTTTCACCTGCAGAACTTGCTAAGTCCACACTTTGGTGGAACGGTCCTTCTTGGTTGAGTCTTGATAGTTCACATTGGAATACGAATGAATTAAGTCTTCTTGAAACCAATTTAGAGGTTCGAAGCGTGAAATCACATTTTTCGTTTTTTACCCAATATGAAGATAGAGCGTTGCTAGTTTTATCTTATATGTTCCGATTTATACATCAAACTCATCCACGTTATCGTTCACAAAATTCTTTTACCAGTACGGTTTTAACTTCAGAGGAAATTGGAAAAGTTAAACGTCGCCTTGCCATCATAGCACAAAAAGTTTATTACCCCTCAGAATATAAGACCCTTATCGATAAACGCCCTGTGTCCTCTAGTAGCTCCCTTCTGTCGCTTAACCCAGTGTTGGATGAATTCGGTGTCATGAGATTGAATGGTCGTTTGGTCAAATTTGACACTTTAACTCTTGCCGAAAAATGCCCCATAATTTTGCCGTATTCGTGTCGTTTCACTCGTCTCCTTGTTGAATATGTACATGCAAAGTCCGTTCATGGCGGAAACCAACTAATGTTGCGTCTTATTCGTATGGAGTATTGGATACCTCGGGTGAAAGTTCTGATCCGCACCGCAATTAGCCGCTGTAAAGTCTGTTTATTAGAGATGCATCGACCATGTAATCAAATAATGGGTGCTCTCCCCCCGAAAGAACTTCGGTTACTAGAGCCTTCACCAACACGGGAATCGACTTTGCAGGTCCTTTTGACATTAAGTCATCGACCAGTGACGAGCCTGTCGTATAACGAAAGGGTATGTCTGCGTGTTCGTCTGCTTCGCTGCCAAAGCTGTTCATCTAGAAGCAGCATCTGATTTGTCCTCCGCCACGTTTCTTGCCACATTTTATCGTTTTATAGGTCGTCGTGGCTGTCCAAAAACAATATTTTCAGACAATGGTACCAACTTTGTCGGTGCCTCTCGAGAACTTGGAAATGAGTTTAGGAAATTTATTCATGAAAGTCGTGATAAAGTTTGCTCCACCTTAGGATTTCAGGAACTTACTTGGCAGTTTATACCAGCTGGTGCTCCCCACATGGGTGGTTTATGGGAGGCAGCTGTAAAAAGCTTTAAGAAACATTTTTATCGACATGCCAAGCCCTTATCTTACACCTTTGAAGAATTCTCTACCATTTTGACTCGAATAGAGGCTTGTCTGAATTCTAGACCCTTGTGCCCGATGACAGATGATACAAATGATTTAGTTGCACTTACTCCTGGACACTTTCTTATAGGTGCTCCCCTCCTTTCTCCACCCGAACCCCTTATAGAAGAATTACCATTGAGCTTGATTAATCGATATCGAAAGTTGAAAGCCTTAAAAAATGAATTTTGTCTTCGGTGGAAAGAAGAATATTTAGTCTGTCTCCATAAAATGGATTTATATAAATGTCATACGTGTTGTTTAAGGTAAGGATGTCAAAACTGCTCAGGGAACAGTTTGGCGACCAGTCGTTAAATTAGTCGTCATGCATAACTAAGCCGAAGATCCAAAGTTGGATAATGTCCCCACCACCTCCTCCGTTAAGAAGGAAGACGACCACTCAATGCCGAATCCGCAGGCTACCAGTTCCTTGGCGGTATCCTGCCTCGAATGCGGCAAAAAGGTCCCCGGTAACCTGCAGAATATGCACCCACCAACATCATTTATATAAATGTCATACGTTTAAAAGGATGGCACTGGAAAAACGTTTACGGGCAGTAGCTTATTATCGGTATTGTTTCAACTGCTTAACCCCTGACCACATTTCTAAAAATTGTCCTGTCCCTCAGTCGTGTAGGCATTGCAACGCTCGTCGCCACACGTTATTGCACAAGGAACGTAGGTCTAAAAATTCGTCAGTTCGCGCCGTGCAAAGAACGTCTACCCCAGTTGTGGCTCGAGGTATTTTCCCTGTGCCACCCCCTCATGTTTTGCCGACTACCGTACTGCCCATTACGCGATCTTTGTCTTTGTCCCCCACTTTGTTGATACGAATTTGCCTGCCACGTTC
>NW_026882682.1:0-42838 GCF_032173495.1 Musca vetustissima
TGTTAGTATAACGCGTAGACGGTATTTGATAGTAGAGTCCAAGTTGACTCTTCGATAGCTACAAGACAAGTGAAGTCAGAGTTCTTGTGATCGCAGAGGATCGCTTGTCTATTTCTACTAATACATATACATATTCCAATGAGTGAAAATATCAAGGAGAGCAAAACAACTACTTCCCCCGCTGGTAGGTCATCCGCGTCCTACGGTATCCGCAGAGGGAATGTGTAGGGGAGATGCCAGTAATGCCAATCAGCATCCGTGATTGATCCAGCTTAGGAAGTGGTGTCAGAACATATAAAAAATATAGACCGATATTAGACGACGCTCCGCCTTTTCTCGGCCATGAAGGCGTATCCTCCGCTAATAAAGCTTTAACTGGACCCCCGACTTCCACGAACATGGATATGCAAAACGCCAAATCAACCAGAGATAAACGATCGGTTTCCGTACGAACTGCCGCTCCGTTGATTTCCAACACCGACAGGCCAACCACTTCTTCCAACAGTGGTCAATCGTCCAATACCGAACTAGGATGAATGCTGCCTTCAACTCAGCAGGCGCTGGCACAGCAATATCCATCCCAATTGGCTAATGTTCAGCGTCAACGTTCGTGGGATGACTTATTGAGATGGCTACAAAAAACTGCGTATCGCCAAACCATATCAGACGGTACTACATTACCCAAATAGACCGGCAGTGAAGGTAACTTTCTTAGTATCCGGACGTGCTCGACTGCAATGTGGTGGTGTCTCTACAATAGTTCCCCTAGCCGATAAAAACGGCTAGCCGTTCTTTTTTAAAGCTGTAGGTCAGCAATTAATTAAAGAAACTTTAATTTTAAATGTAATTTAAATTTAATTTTAAGGAACTATAAATATTTATAAAAAAATTAAAAATTTAAGCTGTAGGACAGCTGCAAAATTAGTTTATGTTAACATGTAATAAAATGTAAAAAAGAAACATATTTATAATAAATAATATCTAAAGGTGGAGAGTAATCCACCCTGTTGATATGAGCTCGCCATTTTGGTGGGTAAAATATACCTATTAACAGGTGGTGCGGACCTTCGGGTCAAAACTCAATCAACACTGTACATTTTATTCCTCGAAGTGAGGGGGGAGATGTAACGTGACCGTTTCATACATTATGCACGACCCAATTAATGTGAACCCACCTCAATATTTTGTAGTGAATAACATCTCACTCTAAACGTTACACGACCGACAATGTCCTGGAAGTACACAATAATTCTCATTCACTTGTGTTAAACGACAGACAATGTCCTGGAAGTACACAATAATTCTCATTCACTTCATAGTACCATATGGATATATGTTCCACTTTTCCATGCCAAAGTGGTCGACCTCGGACGTTAACGAACTACGAGTGACGAAGATGTGTGGCTTGTCCGCAGTCTCGTATACTGGTGGATGTTAACGACGGTTCGGCCTCGCTCATAGCCAGCTCCCCCTCTTTGCCAGCTCCTCGCTCTTAGCCAGCTCCTCGCTCTTAGCCAGCCCCTCGCTCTTTGCCAGCTCCTCGCTCTTTGCCAGCTCCCCGCTCATAGCTAGCCGACTGTAGCCAGCCGATCTTTAACAAACCGACATCAGCCAGCCGATCTTCAACGAACCGACATCAGCTACCCGAGTATCTTCGAGCCGACTGTAGCCAGCCGATCTCCAACGTACCAGCAGCAGCTAGCCGATCTCCAACGAGCCGACTGTAGCCAGCCGATCGTCAACGAGCCGACATCAGCTAGCCGAGTATCTTCGAGCCGACTGTAGCCAGCCGATCTCCAACGTACCGACAGCAGCTAGCCGAGTATCTTCGACTGTAACCAGCCGTACACCTTCGAGCCGACCACAACCAAACCCGAAAACCAACCAGCCGATTAGTTACGAGCCGACATCACTTAAACACCCCCGAGCCGACTGTAACCAGCCGGCTATTCACGATCCGACCTTCATACCCAGCTACCATTACTATTAGAAGATTCCAACATAAAAGCTTATCTCACATCAAAACTATTATTCATATTGTAAACACCAGAGTATTATAATAAAGATTGAAATTGTAATTACTCGTGTTTTTACTTAAGGTCCTTATGTTGACCCTGGCAGCGACTGAGATTACTTCAGCCTTAGTTAAAACCACTCGTTATATTTTTTAAACATTAATAAACTTAAATTAGTATTAAATTTCAATCATTTATCTTATATTTGTATTTTCTATTTCTTATTTATAACAATTTATGAGTCATTAAACATATCCACATTTGCCTCTTATATAAATTGTATTCTCCTTTAGATTTAGGCTGAAGTATGATCAATTTTATGAATATTGATATATTTTCTTTAGATTCCTTAAATTTATAATGTTATTATTTTTAAAAATTTCCATAAATTATTTTATGATACCCATAGGTCATAAATACCCTTAATGTTGTATAACAGTAAGGAGAAATCAAACGGAAATTTATGTTCTTCCAATGTAAAATTCTTTTAGATTTTGCCACGTGTATGGCAATGTTCTTATAATTTCTTCAATGCTAATTTCATAAAATGTAGGTTAGGCAACTTTTCAGGAGCTTTTGGTTTTCGTACTCACTTTTTTCTTATTCGAGATTTAGAAAATACTGGGTGACCTTACTTTTCTGTCATTTGGTTACCATGTATTTACTCGGGATATCGGCGCCTCCATCTCTATCTCATGGTTGCAGTTATTACTCCAAATATTGATGTCGCCTTGATGTGGTACTATGATCTTTGCCACGATATCCTAGTAAGACGAATTTATTTTATTTATTAAAAAATTATACCTTCTAAATATCGCTAAACATCAAAAGCAATAATTTTTTGATAAAAATGCTTACCCGAGATTGGATTTTTTTATTGTTTTATAAAAATTTGTTTAATCAATATGATTTTATTGCCCAAATGTAACACTAAAAACAAATGTCAGTATTACACAACTGATATAAAAAGCCACTTATAATTTTAGACTTCACCCTAAGTTCTTACTTCTCTATTCGAGTACGAAAAACTGAATATTCAAGGAGACTTTGAAATGGTAAAAACTCACATGTTGGAGTTTTTCCTTAGTTTTAAAAGGGTAACATTTTTCAACTGTGTTGGGTCCTGTCTTACTTTAATGTCCATCATCACATGTAAGGGCAGAATTAATAGCATATTCAGATGCCTTGTTTATATTTTATGCATATATAAACAACATCAATTCGTACAAATCATTCATACACAAAAATCAACAATTAATCGTTGATGTTGGATTTGTATGTATGAAATTATTGATCGAGGAACAAAACAAAAAGAAATATTTAATGGAATTATTGGCTGCACCCCGAATATGGCTGTCACAAAGCCAATTCTTTTCGCGTAGCCGGTGTAGCGGAAAAGAGATGGGAAATTGTTGCAATTTAAAAAAGGTAAATATAAAGAATTATTACCTGAACAACATTTTGTTAATATGTTCTTGTTTGCAGATAATTTTATTCCGATGTCTTTATACCCTTCACCATAGTATGGAGGGTATATTAATTTTGTCATTCCGTTTGTAGCTCAACGAAATATTCATTTCCGACCCTATAATATATATATATATATATATATTCTTGATCACGATAAAATTCTTAGACGATCTAGCCATGTTCGTCCGTCTGTTTTACTCACGCTATCTTCTGAAGGAATTGAGACAGAGTGCTGAAATTTGGCATAGGGTTGTCTTTTGTCTGCATGCAGGTCAAGTTCGAGCGATTAGGCAGAGCTCCCATACACTGCGTATCATAACTATAGCCGCACCTTTAATTCAATTGGTATGTTAGTTGACAATTAAAATGGACCCATTAAGTTATTGTTCACAATAAAGCGATCAAAAACACATATTATTCAACAAAAATAATTACTTTATTCTATATGGTTTCGCCGAATTCTCCACTTTCAAAATTGCTGTTGTTGCATAACTATATACACACTTTTACAAAATTAGAAAAATGTATTTTTTAAAACTTAAATAAAATAAAATAAGTTTTATAAATAATGGGTAGGGCCTCCCTTATTTTGAATAAGTTCAAAAATTTTATCCATCACACTGTTGATCAACATTATTCGCAAGTCTTCATCGATTGACCGCCATTCATCGAAAACCTCTTCTTAGAGGTAAAATACAGTTTTTTATTGGAGGTTTTCTGAATAGACACGATATTTTCATGATTATTAATGTTGTTTTTTTCTTTTCAGATTGTCTGCTGTGTACATGCTATGTAACACGTAAACAGAGTTGAACAATTTTTTGTGTGGATCAATAATTGTTTATGACTAAGATGGTAGTTTGCACGATTTTGGTGAGAGTTGTAGTGTTAAATATATTAACATTAGCTATAAGAATTCTTACTAATACTACTGCTTTAGATGTTGGGCGTGTATAGCACCCACTAGTTCTCCTTTAAGATTTTCAATTTGATATAGGTAGTTTCCTAAAGTTTGTCTTATACGGCACTTTATCCAAGGCTTACACAAATTAGCATTTATCCCTTTTTCAAATTTGCTTTGCACAAAACTCTTTCGGAATACTTCCTGCCCAGGTTTATATGTAAGAATTTTACATCTTTTATTATATGATCTAGTGTTTCGTTCATATGCTTCGTGTATCTTCTTCTTCACCGTCCACTAAAGCATTTAATTTCTTTAAGATTTTGCATCCTCTGCATGTGTTATCATTTGATAACCAGTTAAAGCAAAATATGGTGTGGTACCTGTCGCTGTATGAATTGAACCCACCTTGCTTTGTCAGTTTGTAGGTAACTTCGAATGCTGCTGAGGATAGTTTGATTTACCCTCTCACTGGCATTAGATTGCGGTGCATGCATCGCAGAATGTATATGTGGCACACCAAATAGTTTCAAGAGGTCTTGAAAGGCTTCAGAGGTAAATTGTTTACCATTGTCTGAGTGAATGTACTCAGGTACTCCAAATTTGTAAAACACTACTTCAACAAGAAATTTGCTTACATGAGCAGTTGTTGCTTTTGTCATCGATATAAGCAAAACAAATTTTGTGTTATGATCTAAAACAATAAATATAAAACTCTTAATTGTTTTTGAACGTGGATATGGCAGTAAAAAACAATATAGATCTTTTGAAATGGTCGTTGTGTGTCTGCTTGGAGGTCATTGGTCATTTGCTTGGGATGTTTTGTTGTTTTGCACATATCACATTTGCTTACGTAATCTTTTATGTCCGTAACCATTTATGGCCAATAGAAATACTGTCGTGCGTTATGTACAGTTTTGCCTATACCACCATGACATGTATTGCTCTCATGAGTTTTTTTATGATTTCGTTGGTAATATTGTCTGGAAGCCAAATTTTCCAACAATCTGCTTCATTCTCGGTATTCCATTGATTAAATTTTACCCTGTTGTAAACAATACCGTCATTAACTTTTAGGTCAGGTAATATATCGTTATTTTGTTCGATAGTATCGATTAGGTTTAAATACATGGGATTTTTGAATTTTTCTAAATCGAAATTGATGAGTGATATTGTGTCTATTGAAATTTCGTCCATGTCTAAGCGTGACAGCATGTCAGACACTACATTTTGCGTTACTTTACGATGCTCTAAGTTAAATCGGTATCCTTGGAGTTTAAGACTCCATCGTCATTGTAGGCTTGAGTGGTCAGTGATTACTGTAAAATCCATCAATTCGATGTATTGTCTGAACCTCTCGATTGCCAAAATAACTGCCAAACACTCTTTCTCTGTGGTGGAGTAGTTGCGCTGGGCACTATTTAATCTTTTAGAATAATATTCTTTCGGATGTTCTCCCTCGTCATTGTCCTTTTGGAAGAGTACAGCACCAATTCCAACATTAGATGCGTCGCACTGCACAAAAAATGGTTTTGTGAAGTCCGGACTCGAAAGTACTGGACTTGAAACAAATCAAATTTTTAATTTGTTGAAAGATTCTATTGCTTGCGTAGTCATTATAAACTTTTTCAAGGTATCTGTCAAAGCGGCTGTTAAGGTGCAGAAATCGTTAATAAATCTACGATACCATCCGACAGTACCTAGAAATTTTCTAACGTCTTTTTGGTTTTTGGGTAATTTTATGTTCACTATGGCTTCTATTTTGCCAGGATCAGGCTTTAATTTGCCTGCTCCGAATATAGCGGAGATATCTATGTTCTCTTCGATTTATCCATGTTTATTTTTAAGCCAGCATTTGTCAGTCTGTCTTCTACCGTTTTTAACATTTTCATATGTACATTGAAGTTCTGTAATACCACCAATAAATCATCAAGGTACACAAATACTCGGTCTTTCAACCCTGGAGGAATAACTTAATCCATAAGTCGGCACATCCTTTGAGCCGCATTGCACAGTCCAAAAGGCATAACGTTAAATTGGTAGTGAGGTCTACCTTGGACTGTGAATGCTGCCAAAGGACGGCAATTTGCCAAAATGCGTCCTTTAAATCTATTGCTGATATATAGTGTGTATCACCAAGTCTATCTAATAGTCCTTCAACGGATATGCGTTTTTACGTGTAACTCTATTGAGTTCCCTGGCATCTAAACACAATCTGTTTTTGTTGGGTTTTACAACCAGGGTAACTTTATTGTTCCATTCTGCATTTTGTGCTATCTCGATTACATCGAGTTCAAACATTCGGTCGAGTTCATCGTACATGAGTTTTTTACTTCAGGACTCACTGGGTAGTAACACATTGTTTAGGAGCTGCATTTCCAATATCAATTACATGCTTTTGCAGATGAGTTTTGCCAAAGCCGTACTTTGTATAGCAACGAAATGAGAGTTTTGCATTTTCTGGTTTAATATTTTCTTCATATGTAAGACCGTGTGCTTATCTATCATCTTCGATTTCACAAACATCATTATGAACGTAATGTTGTTCACTGGATTCAAAAGAAATTTTTATATTTAATTTCTGCCAAAAGTCATAGCCTAGAATAAGATTTTTAATGCAAGATTTGAAATTGAAAATCTGCGCATTCATTTTCCTACAATTTTCTAAACAGTCCTTGCCTAAGCAACTGACAGATGCTCCACTGTCCATCAGGCCAGTTAATTCTACACCGTTCAAAGTAACATTCATATAGGGTCTGGTGTCATTTTCTACCTCGATGTGTGCTCATGCTATTATTTTTCTTTCCGTTTTCCTTTTGTTAAATATTTCTTCCTTTTTTGATTATATTTAGCAGTCTTTCTTCATATGGAATTATTGTTTTAATTTGTGTTGTTGTTGGACAATTTGTTTCCCATTTATTCAAAATTGTGTGTTTTTGCAATGTCTGGGTAGGGTTAATGTCTGAGTTTGTGTTTATAGATTTCACTGGGTCATGTTCTTCAGCGAACATGGGTCCCCAATCTTTCCCATGCTCTTGGAGAGGTTTCCCAAACATTTAGCGCATTTAGGTGAAGTTACGCCATCAAACCCACATTTATAGCAAAATATATTGCGTTGCTCTAGTTCGCAATCGACGAATGAATGGCCTGTTCTCTTACAGTTCCAGCAAGTCAATTGACTTGTTGTAGCATTAATTGCTTCAACATCTGCCATTGTATCACAACCTTCATATTCTATTTCATGCACTCTCCTATAATTTTTGTGTTGGTGTCTATATAGCATGCGTTTCACAATATTCTCTTCAGCTCTCCTACATTCATCAATGAGTACGTCTAGGGATTCAATGTTTCTAGCATAGACTAATTGTACTAGATCTTTTTTAGATTGTCTTTTATTATACGGACTATCTCAAATTCGAGAATTGGAATTTTCATTTGTTTTGTTTTTTTAATTTAATTATTTCCGAGATATAGTCATCGGCAGATTCTGAAGGAAGCTGTCGACGTTCTATTATCTTCTTTTCAAAGTCACTTTCAAAATTCCTAAATTCTTTTATGTAATGACTTTTTAAGAATTCCCATTCACAAACAGTATATTCTTGGCGAAATTGCCAAATGCAGTCGTGAGCTCTTCCACTTAGGAAGTACTGGAATCGTTTCACAAACACTTCCCATGGATACTTGTTATCGAATCTTAAGGATTCAGCTTTGAATACAAAAGACCCGACACAACCTGATTTCGAAGTACCATCATAATTTAAACCCCATTTTGTTATTAGATTGGTGTTTTGGTGGTGCAAAATTCTGGCTTAAATTATGTGCATAATTACCTCTGTTATTATGGTGTAGTTGTTGTTGTTGAAAAATATTTTCAGGTTGATACTGATAATTTGGTTCAGCTCTGCTTTGTTCCTGAGAATTGTTGAAAGATACATTTCTTAATGAGTCAATCGAATTCCTAACAACTTGTGGTATCATAACGGCTAATCTATGTTCCATATTCCTCAATGATTCAGATTGAGCTACTCTGATGGAAGCATATATTTATTTATTTATATTTTTTTTTTTGTAAAAAAAGTCTAAAGGCCAATAAGATTTACAATATGCATGAACTTATAGTACCTACTCCAGATTATGACAATATTAATTGACATAGATATATTAACCATACAATTACATTGAGTTTTATTTATTATATATTTTTATAATATATAATAATAACATTTGATTTTTTGTATATAATAAATAATCTTATAAAGCAGAAAAACTTTAGTTCTCAGTTTAATTGAAGATGCCGCAAAATGCGCTTCCGAAAGGTTGAAATAGATGTGCAAAAACATTTTGAGTTATTGGGAAGGGCATTAAAGAGATAAGAAACCCTAACCCAAAATTACTTATCCATCCTTCCAACTAAACGTGGTATTAGAAGGCTTGTAGTCCGAGTAGAACGTGCAAATGTAAACGAATTAACAAGAATGTTAGGACATTAAAATTAACCAATTTTATAAAAAAGTAAGAGACATCGAATACTGACAAATTCGTCAAATGTACATCCCAAAAAGTCGCTTGTTAGAGGCGTAATATGAGAGAAGCGTTTGGAAGAATAGAGGTAACGCATTGCGTTGTTGAACGCCTTGTGAACGAGCTTCATTCTGGTCATAGTTGTGCCAGAAAAGAATTCAATGCAGTAGAGTATGTTCGGCATAACTAATGAATTAATTAACAAATTTTTAATGTGATTTGGTAAGACTAGATCACAATTATAAACCTGCGTAAAACATAGTTTATATGTGAAACAACTCGATCCATGTGATGGGAGAGGTAAAGTTTATTATCCAGAAGAACACCAAGACATTTAAATCTCTCAACAAAATCATTGATACACCAATATACTTTACATTTAATATAAAATCGCAATTGCTTTTGTTTTGGAAGGGTTAACAGAGAGCTTATTTGCAACCATCCATTCTCTAATTATAGATAGAGTGTAATTTTTTGTTTTTTCGATGTTGCTTGTGAATAAAATTTGAACATCGTCAGCAAAGAGGAATGGTGAGCTATAATGACACAGGGAGGAAAGGAAATCATAAATGTACAGCATAAATAAATATAATGGACCAAGCACTGAGCCTTGCGGCACACCACTTCTCCCCGAAAGTATACTGAATGTTACACCATTCACGAATACATATTGCTTTCTATTTGTCAGATATGAGGAAATCAAGCGACACGCACTGCTTTACACTCGGTATAGTGTATTCAGCTTACGCAAGAGTGTGCCGTTGTCCAATCGGTCGAAGGCTTTCTCCATATCAATAGATACAAGCACACATGCATTATGATCATCAAATGACTTTCTAATGAGATCAGTGAGTCCAATGAGCAAAGTGGTTGTACTTCTTTGTCCACGGAGAGCGCATTGAAAATCAGTCAGAAGTCCTCAAGTTTCAATGTGCTGTGACAATTTAAGTTTTATAACATGTTCTACTACCATAGCTAGGATAGGCAAAACAGAAATAGGTCTGATATTATCAATGCTAATCGAATGCGATTTTTTTTTCCGTATGGGAACTATCCTAGCCACCTTCCACTTGGAAGGAAAAATAGATGTCATAATTATAGTATTCACAAGCCGAAGGAAAATAACCCCGATAATATTTTAAGAAACTTTAACGGATATCCATCATTAACGGCCACATTGGGTTTTATTAAAGAAAATTCAAAAAACAATTCCTCAAGAGATATTGTTCGAAAAGTAAAAAAAAAACACTTTCAGAATCAGAAAAAGATAAACTATTTGTGCTTATTGAATTGTCCAACTGATTGGCAAGAAATGAATTATTAAGTTGATCCACATCAATATCTAAGGAAGTACATACATCAGAACCATTATCCTGTATTCCATAATTTTTAATTTTTGCCAATGTTTCTTTTCTATTACCAACGTCCGAAAAGGAGGCAAAGTGAGCTTCACGTTTAGCTCTTCTTACAAAGGATTTGGCTCTATTACTAGTTTTGCAAAATATTTTCCAGTTCTCGTCGGCAATGTTCTCTTGATAAGGTTTTAACGCCAAATCTCTAAGAGATGTATAATAAGCAATACCAGGACAATTGTACCTATCGTATGTGACTACACAGACTCTTCAACGTTTTAAGAGAATAGCAGAGTGAATATGGAAAAGAGCAGAAGTTGTTCATTTACATCCTATGTACGCCATATGCCTGAAAAGTCGAAGGAATTTATTTTGGGTTGTAGCGAGTCGCCATTGACTGTCCCATAGTCATAAAACTCATAATACGCCTCTTCAAGCCTAACGGTAAAATTAATCCCAACGGATATCAGTGCATGTTTAGAAATTGACGGACAAATAATCTGATCTGAAAGTAAAATGTCATCAGGAATGGACACCAAAGAGAAGTCTTAGAGAGACGTAGACTTGTGAGCCACATCAAAATGGGTTGGTTTTGAGTTATGTCTATTTGACATATTCATCCTAACACAAGATATTCTTACGAAGGAAGCGACATTAGCATCTAATAAATTTTTATTATAATCACCCATAATGACAATTTTGGAATACCTAAGCAACAAGTCAGCAATTTCATTCACAAACGCCTCAAAATCACCATGAGACAGATATACTACCCCCTAAGACAACCTCAGACTCACAAACAACATCAGCAAATAAACATTCAACAACCCCGTAATTAATGCCCCTATAAACAATTTTATATGATAGGGATTTTGTGAAACACAATGCGACACCACCGCCTCCATTATCCATTATCTTTTACACAGTTGGACGATATTCCCGGCTTCAACCAAGTTTCTGAAATCCCTACAATGTCTAAAGTACTACCGGCAATAATATTTCTAATTCCCGAAAATATTATCGAGGATGGATTAACGCAGAAGCTCTGAATGTTGTAATGAGCGATCTTCAAGCGCAAACTCATTTTATCAAACTGAGAGCAAATTTTTTGATTGTTAAGAATAACGTCACCTAAGTTATTCATTGTGTGTGTTCCTGTACACAATAACTGACAATTTTTTTACGATTTTTTTTAATTAAAGCAAAAATATAACTGGAAGAATATCAAAAAAATTAATATGAAAAATATAAAAAAGGTATAATTTAATTTAATATAATACAAGTGGGAATTTTTTATATAAGAAACAGTAAATTGTACAACAATCATCAAAGAAAATGCAAAAAACTTAATGTATAGAAGAATACTACGGAACACCGTTATACCAAAATTCTGCCCTTATATACAATTCCGATAATACATAGAAGATAATATAAAATAATAATACTGATCATTTATAATCTTGAGCCATCAGAAGTAATAGGAATATTAGAAAACAATATGTTCAACAACACTAAAGAGAAAGTATCTCACTTTGATTTTGGAGCTGGAATTGTCTGCAAGATTACCAGCCCGTGCTAAACATTGTTGTAAACTCAACGATTCCTTCTTGCCATTCAGATGAATAATAGTAGCTTTAGGGATGTCGCCATTTATAAGTGTATACTTTGCTATATGTTTGTTGTCTCTTAATTTTCAACATGTATAAACCAACTTCGATGCTTCTTGTGTTAAGTGGTCATGGAGGTAAATTTTTGAGTTACCTGCTCCATCGATAATCTCACAAAGACTGATGGTACGCCTGCGGTAGAAATTCGACATTATCCGATCCCTCAATTGAACGCAATTTTATTTTATCAGAATCGACTTCCCATTAGCAAAGTAACAGCAGTGCTGATTATCTTTAGGGCGCAATGGGACATTGTAAAGATTACAAATATCTATAACATACTTGCTAAGATCAACAATTCCTCTGGGTAAACCATTAATAACAATATTTGCACGGTCAAGCCTTCTCAACAGAGTAGGGGAGAGGGGGGCACCTTTGAACGTGGGGCACCTTTGAACAGCGCTCATAAAATCTCGGTTTAAAATTTTTCCGACCCGCAACCAAATTTTTTTATGTGCCAATATTGTTCTTTATCTGCGTAAACCATTTTGGCTAGCTTTTTCAGTTGTCGACAAAATTTACATGATTGACTATGTTTTCGCACTGCAATTGTAAACTTTTAATTTTTTGGTTGTAAGAGCGCAGGAAGAATTCAGTGATAGTTTTCTTTCGATAAACAACTGTTTTGCATTCCAACAACCATTTCAAACATAACTTATGAATTTTCTTTCATATATATTTACTACAAAAAAGTTTCTATAAATTTCCCTAAAATGCCACAGGTGGGGCACCTTTGAACATACCCAGTAAACTTCAGTAAAAAACGGAGTTTTTAACTTTTGGCTTCGATTTCTCAAAAATTTCAAATGGGCTAATAAGATTACGAAATTAGTTGTATTTTTTACCATATAAATTTTTGTTTTTATGCCATTTTATGGTTTAATAAATTTTGATCAAAATTTTTTTTTAATTTTTGAATATTTTTGTATATATTTTTTTAATACATAAATGCATTTCTGATATATATGAATACAATACATATATATTTGAACATATACACTGTAAAAAACCATGCCGTTCAAAAACCTCAAGTTTTGTTCAAAGGTGCCCCGCTGGGGGTCAGTTTTGAACACTTTGACTTCGTCTATTAAAACAGTAATAACATATGTATACAAATAAATAATAATAAAATATGTAATAAAATATGTTTTTCAAATGTATATAAATTTTAAATGTTACATATGTACCTATTAGTTAAAATTTAAAAGAAACTAAATATTATAACATAAAAGATTTTATGAGGCTTCAAAGAAAAAAGTGTTCAAAGGTGCCCCCTCTCCCCTATTGTTATGCCTTACAACTAGTTGAAGCCTCTGGCAAAAGTCGTTGTTAGTTTTAATAATCAGTTTAATATCATATTTTATGTCACGAATTAGTGATTTGAACTCTTCTCTTAATTGTAACACCCATTTATTAATTGTTTCTCGAACCCAGCTTCTGACTTCTGCAAATGTTCATCAAAGTCTTTTTGTTGAGCAAGGATCTGGTTTTTGAGAGATTCGCCGAAATCCAGGAAGCGTCTATCTAAAACATCTGTGTTCCCAGGCGATGCTGCAATACTAATTCTTTCATTGTCATTAGTTGAGAGAACTGATGAAACGCCATTACAGTTCCGACTCGGCGAGGAATCATTTATGCTGCATTTGGGATATGCAAATTCAAAAGCTTTGCTTTTTAATCTTGCGGTTGAAATGCCTAAACACTTGTTTGCATGATAATACACAGAGCATCGGCGACAGAAAACGCTATATTTAGTTTTTGTGCAATTGGTATTACAAATGCCACATTTATATTCCTTTGGAGAAGCCATTGTTACAGCACAGGTTATGTTGTATTTTTGTAAACAAATATACAGGTTACAAAAGTGCGGCAAATACAATTGCGATACTAAAAAATTACAGTTGGTTTTCAACAATTATCACTAATTCGATCTTCTATATGGCAATTCTGCACTACTCCACTACAATTAAATTTGTATAATTATTTATATATTTCAATATTTTCGATAAGCACGCTATATTTTAGTTCTTCATCGCGGCGTTGCCAGATGTAATATAGTCGCATATACTTGGACCGTCATTATTACTTATCGGGGCACATAAATTTACATTTTAAGTTGGAATTTGATTCCTAGAATCTTTTTTCGAATTGGCTTCTTACTCCTTGAGCGGTTATACTACTGAATTTGGGACTAGTTATACTTGTACCTGCTTCTGGCGAAAATGTGGTTTGGGGACCTGTTGGTATTGTCATTAATGGTGGAATTCTGTTTTGTATAATGGTTTGATTTGCCTCTGACGATAATGATGAGGTATTTGGGTTTTGTTGGAATGTAGAAGTATTGTTTGGTAACGTTTGATTCTCAATAGGCATATTGTTTTGTACTGTTTTTTCAAAGAATCTAATTACATAAATATTTTTAATTTCTTTCTTCAATATGTTATAATGTTGTACATAAATATTTTTTTCTGTTATGCTTTAAATTATTGTTTAAACTCTTAATAATGCTTTAAATTATTGTTTAAATTTTTAATAATGCTTATTATTGAAATTTTTAATAATACCATATATTTTGTTTTTCTTTCTCTTTGCAGACTTTCAACTGGATTTTGATTTGTTTTATAACAATAGGAGTTTTATATAACATTAATAAATAAATTTATTTCGTAATTACTTACAAGTTTTGAATATACATGAATATATTATTATTTTTTTGTATAATTTTAATTTATGAATTGATTTATTTTCAATTTAAATTATTTAAATTATTATTGAAATTTTTAATAATACCATATATTTTGTTTTTCTTTCTCTTTGCAGACTTTCAACTGGATTTTGATTTGTTTTATACCAATAGGAGTTTTATATAACATTAATAAATAAATTTAATTACTTACAAGTTTTCAATATACATGAATATATTATTATTTTTTTGTATAATTTTAATTTACGAATTAAATTATTTTCAATTTAATTTTTTTGTATTGTTTTGTTTTAGATTAATATTTCTAAATGAACATTATTCAAAAATTTTAATTATTTTTTTTAATTATTTGTTGGTCAAAAAATGGATATGAAATTTCCATAACTAATCCATTTCAAATTAAATGATGTTTTGAGTTTTTTTTAATGGGTTGGTTATTGATGGTTTATATCAAAATGCAATTTATAAATCAAAAGTTAAATGCAATGCACCTTATGAAGTCCATGAATACTACTTTCGTTGAAGAACAAATATATATCCAGCTATATAGCCATAAAATACGATTCTTCCACGATCGTAATATCATTTTCATCAATCGGTAACTCAAAAGTTCACTATATTAGAGTATCTATACAACATGGCATTGTATAAATATTACCTACCTGGATACCTATACTCTAATTACAGCGAAATTAAGAGTTTGGTCTATTAAGTTATCAAAATTTTAAAATTGCTCAAAAGTTGGGCGCCATATATGCGCCCAACGAGAATGGTACAATGTTGTTTGGCTGCGGCTTAGCTCGCCGAATGGGTAGGTTCTTCTCTCGCTGGACTGCACATATAAAATTTAATTTTTAATTTAATTTTTGTAACGGAAATTTTAAATTTAAATATATTACGAAAAAGTAAATAAAAGTGAATCAGAAGCATTTAAATATAAACAACATTTTTTTTAATTCAATTCAAAATGAAGTCCGCACTATAGGGACTTGGGTGGCTGGCAGGTATAGATGCAGTGAGAGACTCTCCTAGAAAATCCAGTACACGATAGGAGCCGTAAAATAAACTAGAAATAAATAAAACACGAGAGTTTTATTAATGGGTTTCAACCAATACCCACTATTTATGTATTGTAAACGATATTACCTTTAGCACAACGATATGTGCGTTGCTTGCAATTTAAGCGTTGGTGATCACTAATTAGAGGCTAGCTATTTAACCATTTTAAATAGCAATTATTGCTTATACATTTGCCGCCTCCCTTGAAACATCCATATGTTTTAACAAATATAATTAGCAATAAATAACGGCATAGTGCAAATGTGAGCAAAACCTTTTAAATTGTTTCCTTTTTTATATTTTTTTCAAATTTTTATACAGATCATCCCCCGCGATTATACAGATCTTCAGAGCCATGAAGGACCCCGCGAAACGAAAGGGTCATTATGTGTTATGTTTGTTGAGGGCCGCCTTACTACGATTTCGTACGATTTACGCAAAGCGATCCAGACAAAATTCGAATACTATGATTTTTTATGATTTTTGTATACAATTCTGCTCCTATCAAATTATCTACAGGACGAGATTCAAGGAAGTCGGGATCTGCCAAAACTATATTTGCCAAATCCGATTTAGTGCTTCCGCACTATAGGGACTTGGGTGGCTGGCAGGTATAGATGCAGTGAGAGACTCTCCTAGAAAATCCAGTACACGATAGGAGCCGTAAAATAAACTAGAAATAAATAAAACACGAGAGTTTTATTAATGGGTTTCAACCAATACCCACTATTTATGTATTGTAAACGATATTACCTTTAGCACAACGATATGTGCGTTGCTTGCAATTTAAGCGTTGGTGATCACTAATTAGAGGCTAGCTATTTAACCATTTTAAATAGCAATTATTGCTTATACATTTGCCGCCTCCCTTGAAACATCCATATGTTTTAACAAATATAATTAGCAATAAATAACGGCATAGTGCAAATGTGAGCAAAACCTTTTAAATTGTTTCCTTTTTTATATTTTTTTCAAATTTTTATACAGATCATCCCCCGCGATTATACAGATCTTCAGAGCCATGAAGGACCCCGCGAAACGAAAGGGTCATTATGTGTTATGTTTGTTGAGGGCCGCCTTACTACGATTTCGTACGATTTACGAAAAGCGATCCAGACAAAATTCGAATACTATGATTTTTTATGATTTTTGTATACAATTCTGCTCCTATCAAATTATCTACAGGACGAGATTCAAGGAAGTCGGGATCTGCCAAAACTATATTTGCCAAATCCGATTTAGGGTCCGAAGTAATCGAAGAGGTTGGATGATTTCCCGATATGGAATCTACTACCCAGGCTGACGTTTCGAAACTGTGAGACCTATTACGACAACTACCAAGTTTTAAGGATCATATTTTTCGACAAGATATGACAACAGTACTATTTACTCCACGAATTGTCGAAATTGTGGGTTTGACCGGTAATTTCAATTTCTTCTGAAGTCGCTCGGAAATGAAAGACAACTCAGAAGCCGGATCTATTAACGCCCGAGCAGGAAAACAAGTACCATGGTTAACAATATTGACCATGTCTGTCGAATAGAAACCTAATATTTACTATATTCACTATCAAGATCTTCAGGATTTTCAATGTGGGGGAGACAATTATTAAGTTATTAAGTTTTCTCGACCGATTTCCACAATTTTTTAATCTCATTACTCCTAACCTCAAGATCATAATTATCGAATTCGTCTTCCTTCAATGCACCGAAGTGTGCAGAGAATTTCACCGTAGATTTGTAAGCAATAATGAATAAATGGTGGAAGCCATTTTATAAATTTAACCAAAAATATGAAACAATTATATGTTCAAGACAAAAAAGTGGAGAGTAGAATACAAAAGAAATGTCGAATTCAAATGAAATAAACACGAAAAGAAAAAAACTTGCAAAATATAAAACCAAAATACAATTTGCACCCTACACAATACAAAAATCTAAACGACCGATTGTAGGACACTTTTAAAATTCACAACAAATATTAAAAATCAAACAAATAAATAATATGTAACTATACGCACAATAAAATGTATTTAAGGGGACCCCCCCCCATTCTCGGGGTCAAAATTATTGTTGATATAATTCGAATATACACTGATTAAAGAATGTCTCTACAAAATTTCAAGTGAAAATCTCAAGAACTCTTGAAGATATAGCCGATTTATTGTGTCAGCATCGAGTGACGTCTGAAGGGCTTCTCAAACTTTAAACGCGTTTTTCTCTAAACATTTTTTTGCGAATGGCGGGCACGATAACTCAAAAACTAATAATCCAATCGGTTCCAAATTTTGCAACGATTCTCTGGGAGTGTATAGCTCTCGTATGAACTAGGATAAAGCCAATCGGTGAAGATCTTCCTTATTTTTTAACTTGGGTTTTGGTAAAAAATCCGCGATTTTCCAAAAATATCTTTTCAAAGGTCCGCCATTTTGTTAATTTTAGAGCGAAGTCAATAATCCTAGTTCATACGAGAGCCAGACATGTACTCTTTCTAACACCGTTGGAATTTTCGGATTCCGATGTTCCAGTGAGGAGTTATCATGCCCGCCATCAAAAATAAGGACTTTTCTTTAATTACAAAAAACAACAACAAAACAATAACAAAATTTTTTTGTAAATTAGTTTTCTTCTCTTTTAAATCTTCAATTATATATGTGCAAAGTTACAAATCTCAAAACGCATTTGTATTCATTTACCAGCCCATTGAAAATCTTGAAAAATTTAAATCGAGAATGGGGGGGGTTCCCTTAAATCCAATAAATTTAAAAAATTAAAAATAAGCAACGATATGCTAAATATGCACCCTACACTACCCAAAAGTCCTATGGACTGATTGTAGGGTGCACTGGATTTGAAAATGTCCAAAATTATTTAAATAATATTCCCTGACACAAATATTATCTTTACCATAAAATATAATAATATGTGTCACTGTCCTAATATACCAGCCGGGGACTGTGTAATAATACACTGGCGGGAGACCGCGAGTTACGTTGGGCACCAACCCCACAGGCTGACGCAATATGCTGATACAACATATATTGTCCACACGAGTTACGTTGGCCACCAACCCCACAGGCTGACGCAACATGCTGACACAACATATATTGTCCACACACGTTTCACTCAGACATGCTGACACAACACACTCATACACAACAATTACCGTTCACACGCGTTTCACTCAAACATGCTGACACTACACTTCACACTCATACACAACAATTACCCATCATACGCTGACACAACATAATTGACACACGCCACACCAAAACTATATCATATTACACAAATCAATAACGTAATTAAAATAACTGTTTGTCTTTTGCATAAAAACATATTTTGTAAATTAATTTCAAGCATTCTTACAATAAACCGAAAAGAGGACAGAAGTCCCAACAAATCAATTTTTTTATTTGAATCAATGGAAACAAACTCGTAACTGGCGCAGTCGGTAGTCCTGCCTAGCGCGTATAGGACTTGATAAAAAAAGGAAAAATTATAAAGAAAAATAAAACAAAAGGACCATTTTGATAAAAATAAATAAATTAATGACAAAAGTGAAAAGTTACATTCAAAATCTAAAAAAAATAAAATAAAAATGTTTTTCGATAAAAAATAAATGACAAAATTGAAAAGAGGAAAAGTTACGTTCAAAATCTACAAAAAAACCCTTTTGATAAAAGTGAATAAATGAAGAAGTGAAAAAAGGATAATTCAATATCGACAAGGAAAATATAAAAAATCTATAAAAACAAAAGGAAGTGGAATACTGAAAAGGACCCTTAAGTGGAACAAACACCCTATACGTCGTAGCGTTTCAACGCCTCATAGGCAGACAACATCGTAATCATCATGGTGCACATCTATTTCTGGGCATGGCTGTAAGTACAAGAACACTTTTCGTAACTAAATTAAATAAAGAATAAAAATTAAATTAAATGAAGAATAAAAATTAAATAATTAAATAAATAAAAGAATCCTTTAAAACTATGAATGAACATCATAGTTAGGATTTAGAAAAAAGGAAGATAAAACATCTATGAAGGAATATCATAGATAATCTTCACACTTAAAACAATAATAAAATAAATAATATAATATATAAAAATATAAGAGAAATATTAAAAAAAGAAGATATATTGGAAAAAGAAAATATTTATGGAAAATATAAAGGAAATATTAAATGAAATGAAAATAATATAGAAAATTATATAAGAAATATACAAAATATAAAAAAAAGGAAAAGAAGATATTTATGGAAAATATAAAGGAAATATAAAAAAAGGAAAAGAATGAAAAGAAAATAATATATACACAGAATATATATACAAAAAAATCAAAGTAAACCATATATACAAAAAATAGGAAAAGGATTCTAGCGATTGAAAATTAAATGCCGAAAACTGAAAAAAGTTCAATAAAATATTTGCCCTATAAAATACCGGCTTCTGATAATACATCCACAATGAATACTCCAAGTGCAAATAGTGTGGACGTTTTCAACTCTTTGCGTATACCCAATGCTATTAAAGATCTTCCACGATTCGATGGAAACCATCGGCTTCTATATGAATTCATTAATAATGTCGAAGAAATGTTATTACACCTTAGGGATATTGATGGCACACCTTGTGCTAAAATTTTGTTAAGAGCTATAAGAAATAAAATAGAAGGAGAAGCAAACGAAGTACTTAATATGCACGGAACACCGTTAGTCTGGGATGAAATAAAAGAAAATTTGATCTTACATTATTCGGACAAGAGAACAGAAACTTCCCTTATTAAGGATTTGCATAATCTAAAACAATTCGCGAATGTTGAAAAATTTTACAGTCAAATTGTAGAAATACAATCAACACTCCACAACAATGTATTGATTCATGAAAAAGATCAAAGCGTTATAAAAGCAAAAAAAGACCTCTATGGAGAAATGTGTTTGAACACATTCCTCACCGGATTAAAAGAACCATTAGGAGCAACAATTAGAGCAATGAGAATGTCTAAAAGAACAAAATATTTTCTATCAAAAAAGAAACACTTTTGGACCTAGCTTCAGGAAAACAGATAATCGTCAACAACCCTATAATAGTGGATACTTTAAACAACAAAGGTACTCTTACCAAAATCAAAATTCCAATAATTCAGGAGCTAACTTCCGAAATTACAGACCAAATAATAATTATAATAATTCCAATAAAAATCAAAATTAAGATTCAAACTCTAGAATGAGTAGATTTTCACATTCAAGTAGACCTGAACCAATGGACATCGATTCGGGACACACTAACTTCAGATCTACAACAACTAGGAACACCAATACAACATTCCGCGCACAAAATCCAAAATTCTCTCAGCCGAAAAACAAGGAAATGTACAACATAAACTCTCTAAACGATCATGAAGAAATACAGAGTAACAATGACGATATGGTAGACGACTCACAAATTTTTTTTTACATTAGCCTCCCAAAGTCCACCGGATACGTAGAAATAAACAAACATGGAAACACATTACCATATATTAATATATCTTCTCCGTATGGGAAATCACTAAAATTTTTAATTGATACTGGTGCGTCAGCATCTTTTATAAATCCGGAATATACGGAACAAAAATCATTAATCGATTGCCAACCAATCACAATTACTACAGTTCTAAACAAATATAAAATAACCAAAAAGGCTATTATTCCCATATTCAAGGAATTTAAGAAGTCTGGGAACTTAACGTTTCTAGTATTTAGATTCCATAACTATTTTGACGGACTACTCGGGATAGATGCTCTAATACAACTAAAAGCTAACCTAGATTTACACAACTTAACTTTAACAACACCGGAGACTACCTTGGTTCTAAAAATAAAACCTAATTTTACTTCAGACAAACACATAATTCCTCCTAGTTCAAAAGTCATTATTAAACTCCCCGTAGATATCCAAGACGGTGACATATACATGTTTCCGAAGGCCTTTATACTTCCAAAAACTGGTTTAGCGAAGTGGAAATCCAAAATAATTCAAACACAGAACAGATATTATTCCTAGATCAACCCATTAAAGTAGCACAATATAAATCGGACGACTTTGTTGAAATAAATAATTGGAATTTGGAGAGTCCTTCAGCATCTTCTTTTAGCACCATTGCAGAATCAATTCGAGTAAACCATTTAAATTCAGAAGAAAAGAAAAAAATTATGAAATTATGCAAACAATATAACGATATCTTTTTTAAAGAAGGCCAAACACTATCTTTCACAAATGAAATAAAACTGTGATCTCCAGCGTCACTGATTATTGCAGACATAGTAATGGAGGAGTTATTGGACGCTACAATGGAGAAATTGACACACAAACCAAAAGTTCTTACGAAATATGTGGATGATATTTTCTGCATTGTAAAAAGAACGGAAATAGACAACACTTTAAACATCCTCAACTCATTTGATAAACATGTTCAATTTACACACGAAATAGAAGAAAACCAAAAATTACCTTATCTTGACGCAATGATAATTCGACAAGGCCAAAAATTAACAACAGATTGGTACCAAAAACCCACTGCATCTGGACGATTAATAAATTTCTATTCTAAACACCCCAGACGCATAAAAATAATTACGGCCACAAACTTTATAAACAGGGCATTAAACATAAGCGACGGACAATTTCACCAAGCAAATGAAGAAAAGATACGATACATATTAATGAAAAATGATTTCCCATTAAAAACAATTGACGAACTACTACAATCCTGCAAGTCGAAGAAAAATCGTACAAGTCAATGACATATATACCAGGACTTTCCGAGAGATTGAGTAATTCAAATATCTATGACAAAACCAATTATCAACTAGCCCTAAAATCTAAAAATAATTTCAATAGCCTATTTAGCAAGACAAAATCGAAAATAAAAAGACAAGTGCAATGTAGTATATAAGATAAAATGTAACGGGGACAAAACCAACTTATGCCAAAAGGTATATGTTGGTACAACAAAAACCAAGCTAAAGACAAGACTTTCTGGTCATAAGTCAGATCAAAATACAGACAAGCCATTAGAACAAAAGACGGCTCTTGCAGCACATTGCACAATCACGGGGCATACACCAAATTTCAAAGACGTTGATATTTTGACACAAGAAAACAATTACAAACGACGATTTACTTTAGAAATGCTTAATATAATAAATGTACCACAAGAGAAGAGAATGAATTACAAGACTGACACGGACCACTGTGCACATATGTATAGAAATTTAGTTCATAAGCACAGACGAATTAGAGTTTAGTTTAGCATAGACGGTGTAACAAACCTGTAGCTTCTCTCAAAACGTAATTTTTGTGTTATATTATTCTGTGAAAACCTTATTAAATAATTGTATCTTTTAGTATTTCCCTGAAGATGACTCTCGAAGGCAGTCGAAATATTGGAAAATAAAAATAAAAAAAAAAAAAATCAGAAATCATAATACAGAATTTTATTTAACCTTGAGCCGAACCAAATCCAAACAAGAAAAATAAGACAAATAAATGTTAACGGTTGTCGTTTCTTGACACAGGCAAATGGCAGAAAATTGGTGAACGGATAAGTAGTTATATTAAATTTTAATTTACACAATTTCGTATTATTTGCTGCTTTCAAAAGTGATGATGGTTCATATGTTTTCCTAGAATAAACAATTCTATACGGGAGATCATTTGAGGAGGATTTCATGATTGCGGAAATAGATGATCTGTCAGAAACAGCGACGTAAATGACATACATTTCCGACGTATAAGACATACGTCAGAAACGTCGGAAACCAACCAAACCTTATTCTTAAATCATGTGCAAATGAAATTTATTTACCTCTGACTGTGATCTTCAATGATTCTCTACGTCAGGGTTATTTCCCAATATTCTGGCGATCTAGTTGTATTATCCTTCTATACAAATCTGGAAATAGAAGTTCGGTAGATACTTACAGATGTATTTCAAAACTAAGCGCTATACCTAAATACCGAAATTCCAAATACATTGTACACATCTTAAAGAACTTGAGCAAGAATTCATGTTACAACATCAAAGGATATATCAATAGAAGAAGACGAGATTTTACTATCATTTGACGTTATTTCACTATTCCCCAGCATACCCATAAATTTAGCATTGAAGACTATTACCGAAAAATGGGACTTAATAAAAGAATATACAAATATACAAAAGGGCGTCTTCATAGAAATACTAACTCTTTGTATAAAAGATTCAAGATATTTCGTTTATGATGACAAGGTGTATGAACAGAGAAAAGGACTACCGATGGGATCTCCAGCGTCACCGATTATTGCAGACATAGTAATGGAGGAGTTATTGGACGCTACAATGGAGAAATTGACACACAAACCAAAAGTTCTTACTAAATATGTGGACGATATTTTCTGCATTGTAAAAAGAACGGAAATAGACAACACTTTAAACATCCTCAACTCATTTGATAAACATGTACAATTTACACACGAAATAGAAGAAAAACAAAAATTACCTTATCTTGACGCAATGATAATTCGACAAGGCCAAAAATTAACAATAGATTGGTATCAAAAACCCACTGCATCTGGACGATTAATAAATTTCTATTCTAAACACCCCAGACGCATAAAAATAAATACGGCCACAAACTTTATAAACAGGGTATTAAACATAAGCGACGGACAATTTCACCAAGCAAATGAAGAAAAGATACGATACATATTAAAGAAAAATGATTTCCCATTAAAAACAATTGACGAACTACTACAATCCTGCAAGTCGAAAAATAAAGCTAAAATTGAAAAAGAAGAAAAATCGTACAAGCCAATGACATATATACCAGGACTTTCCGAGAGATTGAGCAATTCAAATATCTATGACAAAACCAATTATCAACTAGCCCTAAAATCTAAAAATAATATCAATAGCCTATTTAGCAAGACAAAATCGAAAATAAAAAAAGAAGACAAGTGCAATGTAGTATATAAGATAAAATGTAACGGGGACAAAACCAACTTATGCCAAAAGGTATATGTTGGTACAACAAAAACCAAACTAAAGACAAGACTTTCTGGTCATAAGTCAGATCAAAATACAGACAAGCCATTAGAACAAAAGACGGCTCTTGCAGCACATTGCACAATCACGGGGCATACACCAAATTTCAAAGACGTTGATATTTTGACACAAGAAAACAATTACAAACGACGATTTACTTTAGAAATGCTTAATATAATAAATGTACCACAAGAGAAGAGAATGAATTACAAGACTGACACGGACCACTGTGCACATATGTATAGAAATTTAGTTCATAAGCACAGACGAATTAGAGTTTAGTTTAGCATAGACGGTGTAACAAACCTGTAGCTTCTCTCAAAACGTAATTTTTGTGTTATATTATTCTGTGAAAACCTTATTAAATAATTGTATCTTTTAGTATTTCCCTGAAGATGACTGTCGAAGGCAGTCGAAATATTGGAAAATAAAAATAAAAAAAAAAAAATCAGAAATCATAATACAGAATTTTATTTAACCTTGAGCCGAACCAAATCCAAACAAGAAAAATAAGACAAATAAATGTTAACGGTTGTCGTTTCTTGACACGGGCAAATGGCAGAAAATTGGTGAACGGATAAGTAGTTATATTAAATTTTAATTTACACAATTTCGTATTATTTGCTGCTTTCAAAAGTGATGATGGTTCATATGTTTTCCTAGAATAAACAATTCTATACGGGAGATCATTTGAGGAGGATTTCATGATTGCGGAAATAGATGATCTGTCAGAAACAGCGACGTAAATGACATACATTTCCGACGTATAAGACATACGTCAGAAACGTCGGAAACCAACCAAACCTTATTATTAAATCATGTGCAAATGAAATTTATTTACCTCTGACTGTGATCTTCAATGATTCTCTACGTCAGGGTTATTTCCCAATATTCTGGCGATCTATTTGTATTATCCTTCTATACAAATCTGGAAATAGAAGTTCGGTAGATACTTACAGATGTATTTCAAAACTAAGCGCTATACCTAAACTTTTTCAGCTTTTGATATGTCGCAGATTAAAGCATTTCATAAAATCTATAATATCGCATTTTGGTTTATCGCAACATGGTTTTATTCAAGGCAGATCATTATTTAGGCTAGGCTATCATTATTTAGAATGCAACAAATCTGCATTGATTAACACATTGGTTCTTATAAGTTGGAAAATATTTCGTCTTTTGTAGATCAAGGAGTAATATTAGACCCTAAACTGAGGTTTAATTTCTATATAGAGTCTTGCATTAATAAAGCAAAATCTTTATTAGGATTCATTAAGCGCTGGTCCAAAGAATTTGATGATCCTTACGTTACAAAACGCCTATTTATTACTTTAGTTTGACCAATTCGACCAACACTTTTTTTGGAGTCCCTCCAACAATTGTTATTCTGATAAAATAAAATCTGTCTAAACTCAATTTCTTTTGTTTGATTTGCGGGGTGTACAATGGGACCCATCTGTAAGGCTCCCCCCATATGAATGTCGCTTAATGTTAATAGATTTGTCTACCATTGAAAGTAGACGTATCAAAAAAAAAACGCCATGTACTCCAAGTTAGTTTTGGCGTGATTCAAATTATTTAATATTATTAATATCCTATCATCGCCGCTATTGCAATTAGAGTATCTAAAATATTGGAGTCAAGTACAAGAGAACATTTACTTGGAAGAGAAAACCTTGCGCATGAAACAATTTTAAAGAGAAATACATACATTTGAACAGAAACATAATTTGACGGGGTTTCAATTATCGCGATTCAAAAGAACAATAGAGCATTGGCAAGTATAGATTCGTTTAAATCATACCTTCTTATTTCTTATCGTTTACTAATGCCATCTAACGCTATGCCACATAAATCAATATTTGTTGTTTGAAATGATTTTAGATGTATGGAGAATAAATGCCAATATTGCAAAAACAAAGACCATAATTTTCGTCTGCATAGATCTTTATGACTTTTTTGCACATCCTAAAACTCGAAAATATCCGGTATTTAAACAATTATTGTAATTAAATGCGTGTATAATAGCGCAATAGCTTTATTGAATCAAACAGGAGGTTTAGGAAGACTAAACTGAGAATAAAGGAAAAATATACAAAAAATGAGAAATAAGAAGAGACTATGTTGTCATATTCATAATAGTTCATAAAATTTCCACATAACTCGTATTTGTAATAAAACCATGCAAATAAATATCCTACATTTCTCTTCAATTACAAATTTGTACATACTTCAATTTGAAGATAACTAATTTGAGGGCTGGCATTACCTTGGTAAGCATTATGGTAATCATTTCCTCAGACGCACAGTGGTCGCAGCTGATTATTTTCTTTTGGACGTAATCCTTTACAAAATGAAATTTCGTGTCTATATGTCTATATTTAATACGTTTCGGATTCAAACAGCCTCCATCGCCACTTCTGATAAGGCAATAAACTCAGCCTCTGTAGTAGACAATGAATCGCACGTTTGCTTTTTTTTTTGAAAAAATATAACCGGACATTCTGCCCAATTTGCATCTGCGTAACCAACGAGTTGATTTGCTTTTATGGGAAAACTCGTTTAAATTTAAAAACATTTGGGATGTACCCTTTAGGTATTTTGCAATGCGTTTTAGCCAGGGTTCGAAAAAATTCAGTTTGCTCAAACGAAAAGATCGTATTGAGCTCATTTTGCATTTTTCGATAAATTCTTTAGCAAACGAGCTTTCTAACAAACATTAAAAGCGAGTGCGAGCACACAACAACGATCGTTCGATATTGTAATAATTTTTTGCAATCGATCAGCAATAAAAATGAATGATCGCAAATGCTCACGAACGTTCAAAACAACAAAAATAACAACAAGCGTTCGTCAATACACTTCACCAACGAACACTTGTGAAAGATCGAATCGAAGATGATTGCAGCGAGAGATTTGGAACTTAAAACTTTTACCAAGTTTCGTTTTCTTTTTGTACCTTGTTTGTAGAAGCGACCACCAAATTATCAACAGAGACTAAACTATAAACTCCTTCCACATTGACAGTTTTGCGGTACACGCATGGGTCAGCGTTTCTTTATTCCATAGATTCGCATATTGTTTGAGGCAAATTTTAAGAACTTTGTGCACCATTTACATAGAAACGGAGCATATCTAAATCTGAACCGATTTTCCCAAATCCACTCCGAATGCGATTCTGTGTGTTTTCTCAAAATGAACCATAGATCTATCTCGATTCCTTTTGCCTGTTACAAACATATGCACAGAGACATATTAGCCTGTACCACAGTGTGGTAAAGGGTGTATTCTTACAAACAGAAGCTTTTGCGACTTATTTGTATTTACTTTTGCGACTTATTTATTTGTTAATTATTTGTTTATTATTATTATTTGTTATTTGGCCCAAGGACGAACCTATTGAAATTGGGAAAAATCGGCTCAGATTTAGATATAGCTCCCATATATATTTTCGTCCGATTTAAGGTAAATGGGGCGCCAAAGTCCCTATATATGTTTCGATTTGCACGAAATTTAACATAGAGTACTGAATTAGGTCCAGAATAATGTGTGCCAATTTTCGAGAAAATCGTTCAGATTTAGATACAGCTCCCATATATATTTTCGACCGAATTAATGTAAATGGTGTACCAAAGTCCCTATACATCTTTCGATTTGCACGAAATTTGGCACAGCGTACTGAATTAGGTCTAGAAAGATGTGTGTTAAGTTTCCTGAAAATCGGTCCAGATTTAGATATAGCTCTCATATATATATTTTCGTCCGATTTAATGAAAATGGTGTACCAAAGTCCCCATATATCTTCCGATTTGCACGAAATTTGGCACAGCATAATGAATTAGGTCGAGAATGGTGTGTGTTAAGTTTCCTGAAAATCGGTCCAGATTTAGATATAGCACTCATATATATTTTCGTCCGTTTTAATGAAAATGGTGTACCAAAGTCCCCATATATCTTTCGATTTGCACAAAATTTGGCACAGCATAATGAATTAGGTTGAGAATGGTGTGTGTTAAGTTTCCTGAAAATCAGTCCAGATTTAGATATAGCTCTCATATATATTTTCGTTCGATTTAATGAAAATGGTGTACCAAAGTCCCCATATATCTTTCGATTTGCACGAAATTTGGCACAGCATAATGAATTAGGTCGAGAATGGTGTGTGTTAAGTTTCCTGAAAATCGGTCCAGATTTAGTTATACCTCTCATATATATTTTCGTCCGATTTAATGTAAATGGTCCACCAAATACCCTATATATCTTTCGATTTGTACGAAATTTGGTATAGTGTACTGAATTGGGTCTAGAATGATGTGTGTTAAGTTTCCTGAAAATCGGTCCAGATTTAGATATAGCTCCCATATATAATTTCGTCCGCTTTTATGTAAATGATGCACCAAATTCCCTACATATCTTTCGATTTGCACGAAATTTGGCACAGCGTAATGAATCAGGCCTAGAATGATGTGTGCTGAGTTTCATGAAAATCGGTTCAGATTTAGATGTAACTCCCATATATAGTTTCGTCCGATTTTATGTAAATGGTGCAACAAAGTCCCTATATGTCATTAGGTCTAGAATAATTTGTGTTAAGTTTCCTGAAAATCGGTTCAGATTTAGATATAGCTCCCACATATATTTTCGTCCAATTTAAGGTAAATGGTGTACCAAAGTCTCTTAATATATTTCGGTCTAGAATGGTCTAGAATGATGTATGTTCAATTTCCTGAAATCGTTGAAATCGGTTCAGATTTAGATATAGTTCTATATCTGACCAAATGAAAAAATTAGTATAGGTTGCAGAATGACATGTTCATTTTGCTGGTCCTTTAAAAAATGCGACGTCTGTTAGGATTCATCTGTTGAATATACCCAAAGTGGTGAAGGGTATCATATAGTCGCCCCGTCCGACTTTACTACTTTCCTTACTGGTTATTTATGTCACCATCAAAATATTCAATATCAGTATTGATACTACAAAACGAATAGTCATCAGTGTCATCTGGGGCATATACGTTGTGATCGCCATCGTCATTATCAACACGTTTTGCAGGTATGGTTATTTCCAAATAATTGTCGTCTATAGATGAATCACAATCACAGTCTAATCCTTTTACATTTTAGATACAAATTTATACTCTCTAGTGTTAGAAAGAGTACATGCCTGGAAGAGTTGTCATATCCTACAATATATTGCGGTATCAAACGGACCTGTAATGCCACAAGTGCCAAAATAATAAAATCTGAAGTTCGGCGATATGACAGACGCTGAGCACGCGTTGACAAGGTATTATATTCCTATAAGAAGCTAGAGTTTGCTCGTATTAAAAATAGCATATCTGCATGTTTAAGAAAGAAATTTGGGGCAAGACAATTAACAGCTGCTGACGCATTAGATGATCAGATAACTCAAAACCTAGTTCAACACGATGACGGGTATCACATTCTGAAAGGCATCCGTTCTTCTCCAGCCCATTGGGAAAGGTTTAGGCAATGATAAGACAATTTGGCTTACCAACTTTCTTCATTACTTTATCCGCTGCTGAATCTCAATGGCCGGAATTAGTTGTGATTCTTGCAAAAATTGTCGATGGAAATGACATTACTGAAGAAGAGGCAATGTCTTACACTACGCAAAGGAAATATGAGCTTATACGAAGGGATCCGGTTACGTGTTCCCGATATTTCGACCAAAGGATTAGACATTTATTCCAACATTTTAAAACCAATGTCGGGGTATTCGAAGAACATCACGTTGTGAAACATTACTGGCGGATTGAATTTCAACAACGTGGTTTTCCACATTTACATGGTATATATTGGTTGCATAATGCACCAATTAAATATTTTGGATACTACATCATTCCAAACCGTAATAAATTTTATTAATAAATTCATTACGTCTGATCCCTCCACATACCACATCCCCCAATGCCAACTACAGAAATCTTATTGCCGTTACCTGATGATATAAACCCAGATCAACTAAAACAACATAAAGACAATTTTGAGAAAATTCATACATTATTAAATGCAAATTTAACAAATATTGAAGAAACCGAACTTCAAATATTTGAAAGATTTTTATCTGTGAAAGAATAATTTATTCTGTGTATTTTCTCAAAACGAACTATAGATCTATCTCGATTACTTTTGCCTGTTACAAACATATGCACAGAGACATATTAGCCTGTACCACAGTGTGGTAAAGGGTGTATTCTTACAAACAGAAGCTTTTGCGACTTATTTATTTGTTAAGCCGACTCAAAATTGGTTCATTACAACAACATAATCATTCATTTAATTTTTATTTATGTCACCATCAAAATATTCAATATCAGTATTGATACTACAAAACGAATATTCATCAGTGTCATCTGGGGCATATACGTTGTGATCGCCATCGTCATTATCAACACGTTTAGCAGGTATGGTTATTTCCAAATAATTGTCGTCTATAGATGAATCACAATCACAGTCTAATCCTTTTACATTTTAGATACAAATTTATACTCTCTAGTGTTAGAAAGAGTACATGCCTGGCTTTCGTATGAACTAGGATTATTTACTTCGCACAATAATTAACAAAATGGCGGAACTTTGAAAAATTTATTTTGGAAAATCGCCTATTTTTTACCACAAACTGAAAAATAAGAAAGATCTTCATCGATTAGCTTTATCCCAGTTCATACCATAGCTATACACTCACAGAGAAATGTTCCAAAATTTTGATTTATATTCTGATCCATTTGGCCTCCCTAAACTCTTAACATCTCGTGAACTTTAAAATCGATTATTTTGAGGTAATTTTTTAACGATAATCATTGCAGATACAGCTTGTCTACGCATTTCATAATAAATTACAGCTCGGACCACACAACACACTTTGTTTAAAGGCAGCAAATTTCCATTAAACACTTCGTCCACTTCCTCAACATGTTCGTTCACAAATTTAATTTTGCACTGACCATTACCAGCAAAACGTGCGATTTTCCATTGGCACCAGTGATCTTTTCAACAAATTCAAATCAAGTATGAAGAATTCCCATTTTAAACTGCAGATATTGGTCGTAGCGTCAAAATAATTTACCCAATCACCGAATTTCATATTTCATCTGGTTCGCAACACTGGCATTATGACATTTTTATACCCTTCACCATAGTATGGAGGGTATATTAATTTTGTCATTCCGTTTGTAACTTATCGAAATATTCATTTCCGACCCCATAAAGTATATATATATTCTTGATCAGGGTATAATTCTAAGACGATCTAGCCATGTCCGTCCGTCTGTTGTAATCACGCTATCTTTTGAAGGAATTGAAATAGGGTGCTGAAATTTTGCATAGGTTTGTCTTTTGTCTGCAGGCAGGTCAAGTTCGAAGATGGGATATATCGGTCTACGTTTAGGTATAGCTCCCATATAACAGTACCCCCAAATTTTCGGTATTTTGGGGTTCTTGAGCGCGTTTTTCAACGGAATACCCTGAAATTTGGTACATTGGTTTCCTATTGGATACTAAATGTATCCACAAAAAATTATAAATATAGATTCACTTTTTCTGGTAGCCCCCATATAACGGTACCTCCTAATTTTCAGTATTTGGGGGGTTTTTATCGTATTTTTCCACCGAATTGGCTGTAATTTAGTATTTTGAGTATTTAACAGGTACCAAGTCTCTCCACAAAAAATTATAAATATGGGTCAATTTTTTCGGATATCCCCCATATAAGGGTACACCCCAATTTTCGGTATTTTGGGGTTCTTGAGTGCCCTTTTCAACCGAATTCGCTGAAATTAAAAATTATAAATATCGGCCCACTTTTTCTGGTAGCCCTCATATAAGGGCACCCCCAATTTTTGGTATTTTGAGGTTCTTGATTGCCCTTTTCAACCGAATTCGCTGAAATTTAGTACATTGGGTTCTTATTGGGCACCAAATATCTCTAATAAAAATTATAAATATCGGTCCACATTTTCTGGTAGCCCCCATATAAGGGCACTCTCAATTTTCAGTATTTTGAGGTTCTTGAGCGCGATTTTCAACCGAATTGGTTGACGGCTGGACGTTTTGCGCGTTGATACCATCAGCTTGGTCTTCTCACCATTTACTGCCAGACCCACTTTGGCAGACTCCTTTTCAATTTGTTCAAAGGTGGCTGTTACCGCTCTCAATGTTCGACCCATTATATCGATGTCATCGGCTTAGGCGAGTAACATGTGTTGTTTGGTGTACAGAGTGCCATTTCTGTTCACCTTTGCGTCTCGTATGACCTTTTCCACCAGCATCTGGCCACCAGTCTTGAATAGTTCGGCTGGTAACCCATCGGCTCCTGCTGCTTTGTTGTTCTTGAGCCGATTAATTGCTTTTATGATCTCATCTTGGCTAGGTGGTATACATTCTATACCATCATCTCTTATTGGTTCTGGGGTATGTTTTTCAACGCCACTATTTGATATTAGAAGCTTTTCGAAATGCTCCTTCCAGATCCTCAATACGCTGTTTGTATCTGTCACCAGGTTTCCTTCTTCATCTCTACAGGAGGATGTGCCTGCACCAAAGACTTCGGTTTGGTCTTTCACTCGTTGGTAAAATTTACGGACTTTATTCAAACTCCTGTATATCTCGATTTGCCCACGCTCACGTTTTTCTTATTCTTTCTTCTTTTATGTGAAAACAGGTTTCTTCTCCCTCCTTTTCTCCCGATAATTCTCCAACACGTTACGTGTTGATACTGACTACAGGGTTGCCCTATACGCTGCGTTTTTCACATCAGCAGCATTACGACACTCCGGATCGTACCATGGGTTTCTTGGTGGTGGTTTTTGGTACCCAATTGTTCCTTTTGCTGCAGTTTGCAGGGAGTGGGCAATTCTTTGCCATTGTGCTTCTATACTATGAGCGGGACAAGAAGTTCTTTCTTCAAGCAGATGGGTAAGTTGAGCGGAGTAGGCCTCGGCTACCTGTTGTGTTTGCAGCATTTCGACGTCGAGTTTCCGTGTTGTATTAGAACGCACCTTTGCTGCAACATTAAGACGGGTGCGTACCTTGGCTGCCACAAGGTAATGGTCCGAATCGATATTCGCTCCTCGGATCGATCGGACGTCTAAAACACTGGATGAATGCCTTCCGTCTATCACAACATGATCAATTTGATTTCTCGTTACTTGATCAGGAGAGATCCAGGTGGCCTTGTGTATATCGAGATGTTTGAATCTGGTGCTGCTAACTACCATGTTTTTTGCTGCCGCGAAGTCAATCAACCTCATGCTGTTGTCGGATGTTTCTCATGAAGGCTAAATTTTCCGACGGTGGGGCCAACGATATTTTCTCTTCCGATTTTTGCATTAAAATCTCCTAGCAGAATTTTAATGTCATGGCCAGGGCAACGGTCATATGCTGTTTCTAGGCGCTCGTAAAATATGTCTTTGGTCTGTTCATCTTTATCTTCGGTCGGAACATGGACGCAAATTAGACTGATGTAAAAGAACTTCGCTTTTATACGGATTATAACAGTTCGAAAATCTCCTAGCTGAATTTTAATGTCATGGCCAGGGCAACGGTCATATGCTGTTTCCAGGCGCTCGTAAAATATGTCTTTGGTCTGTTCATCTTTATCTTCGGTCGGAGCATGGGCGCAAATTAGACTGATGTAAAAGAACTTCGCTTTTATACGGATTATAGCAGTTCGATCATCTATTGGAGTGAATCGGGAGACAAGGTCTTTTATTCTCCTGTTAACCATAAATCCGAAGCCAAATTCATGTCTCGTTTCATGGCAGCTATAATACAGGGCGTAATCTTCTGATTTACTTACGTCTGTCACTTTCCATCGCATTTCCTGTAAGGCAATAATATCCGCTTTGTACTTATTGATTCTTTTTCTTAGCTTTTTCAAAGTAAGTTGGGTTTTCCGAGAGTGGGCAACTAACCCGACGCCTCAAACCATTTTTTATAG
This sequence comes from Musca vetustissima, assembly GCF_032173495.1. Lineage (NCBI taxonomy): Eukaryota > Metazoa > Arthropoda > Insecta > Diptera > Muscidae > Musca > Musca vetustissima. The sequence goes on from NW_026882682.1 coordinate 34,720, forward strand.
TTCTTATGAGTGAACTCGCGGCACATATTAGCTCACTATTTCATCGGGTGATGAGAATAGCTCCCCAGGTGGCACCGCGGGGAGGGCAGTGTCCACAATTGAGATGAAAGAGGGACCAAGATAACATGGACTTCGCCATGTTAAAGCCAATCAGAGCCGTTGCTTGGTATCTATCATCCCCTACGCCACCCAATTAACTCTAGGTATGCAAAAATTACGTATATAATTTGTAAGTACTCTGTTTTAAAATCAGTACATTATTGTTACGTGAAGAGTATGTGTAAAAGATTTCGTAAAAAAAAATTAATAATATAAATGTTATAACTTAATAAATGTTTGAATTTAGTGCCCATATAAATAACAAATATGCCTAGACTACGCAAGCAATCAGTATAACAACGCCAACGATTAATAGCAATGCGAGTCAGCAACTACCGCGAAGAAACCCCTCAGACATCCTTAGGAACGCCGTTCTTTATCAACAAGAAGACGAAATGCAGAATATCGGGAAGAGGAGCGTGAAAGGGATCGTATGCAGCATCAAACAAGGAGGAGAACTTCATATAACCGAAGAATAGAGCAGCTACGTAATACAGCACAGGGTTTTAATCGTCGAAAGGATGATGCATATAGATTGGTCGAACAGGAGAGAAATACGATTGAGCACTCGCTTCGTCGTCAAGATGATGCGTACAGAACAGCCGAACAAGAGCGAAATACGCAGCAGCACTCGGTTCGCCGACAAGACGATGCATACAGAATGACCGATCAAGAGCGAAATACGCATCAGCATTCGCTCCTAGGGGATTTGCGAATCTCCTACTAGGCGCGTCTTACCGGGTGGCGGATGGGAAGGGGGTCTCCATGATGTGCAGAGAGAAACTGTCCTGGGTCTCCTAGATCAAGTTTTCTCTGTACTTCGTGGAAACCCTGGGGATCTTCGGATCCCCCGTGGACCAAAATGGATCGGGGTAGTGCCCGTAAATAAATCAACTACGAAGGGAAAAAGAAGTAAAAAGAATAAAGTTACTGTGCAGGGAGTTAATAACCCAGTACCGGTGGAAATCGTTGGTGATGTCACAAGCCACGTGTCGTCGGGATCAAGCGATTGTGATCCGGCTGTTCTTGGTGTGGATGCCTTGGCACCTACAGCCGTACCTGCTAGAAGTGCATCAATTTCAGAACAAAACGTTGACGAACCGGCAATTATTTTGGCTAACGATAATGTCAAGACTGATGAAAATCAGTCCTTGGCTGACAGGACTGTAGTTCTGGGAGGGGACGACCTACACGGGACTCTACGCGCTATCCGCGATAGTCTAGAGGAACAAAGTAAGAAACTCTTCGAACAGTTAGATAGACTGGTACCGGAAGAGCAATGTGGGGACACGCTTCAGGAGGAACTGCTATTAAATCTTACCCTAACTGATGATGAGCTGGACACCACGGTGATCCCAGCCAAGTCTACACAGGGGGATGGACATAGCAGTAACGAAGGAAATGTGGACCCTATTGTCCGACCGACCTCCAGTATGTCTTCAACAGGTCCTGTGTCGGCACCAGCCGACAAACTTCAGAGGCAATCTGCAACAGAGGTGATGTCCGACGATGGGGAATCTGTGGATCCCCCGGAAACAGACAGTGGCTCGAAGGTTGGGAAGGCCCGAGAAGTGACCGATGCGAAGCATTAAAAACGTGCTGTTTCGTATCTTCGCAAATTCGTGGGGCGAGACGCGAATTTGATCTCGGAGAGGGAGGTTCACCTCATCAAGTGTAAGGTGAGATATGTGAGGAAATTCGAGAGAATTTATCCTCACGCTCTCCATCGCGAAGTCGAGATGGACAAGATCTTCCTCCCGAATCTCACTGCTCGCACAAAAGTAGTAGAATCGGCGAAGCCCACTGTCTCTGACAAAGGTGCTAAGCCGATTTCTGACCCGAAGCCCAGTTCTGATCCGAACCCGTGTAAGAATGCTCAGGAAAAGGCAAATGAGGGTATCCCAAAGCAAGATGGCACCCATAAGGGTGATCAACATGCGAAGGGCTCTGTCTCAAAGCATGATTCTGCACCTAGCGACAAGGGTGAGGCAAAAGCTCTGGGTGGACCAAAAAGTGATCGAAACAGGAAGAAGGAGAAGTCAGTAAAGGAACCATTATCTCCTGGGGGAGCAGATGTCGCCCCACTCAATAAATCTGTGAAGCGCATCCGCTCTTCAGAAGGTCCGCAACCCTCACCCTTCTCGTCTGGTAGATCCTTGTACCTCTTATGCGGCTTGCGTTGGACAACAAACTGAGGGGAAACGACTAAGTATGGAGAAGGCTTCAACCTCCTCCGGAAAGGCGACCTCCAAGGTTCGTAGTCAACAACAGCGTAAGCCGTATGATACACCAACTAAGGTAGCCTCTGAAGAAGACCTTCTTGTGGCGATCATAGACAAGGCTGATCCTCAGGGCAGAATCAGTGAAAGTCATTGGTTGCTATTTGAAGGAGCTCTTAGGTCGGCTATCGTCTGCGGACGGACCACGGGGATCGACACTTTGGTAGTGCCTTCATGCAGAAGGGTGCCAAAGTCATTAACTGTGGCTTTGGCACGCTCTGGGAAGAAGCAGACCTTGCAGCGGTCTCCCAACAAGACGGGTCCTTTCAGCCTGGGTTCCCCCACCTTCTGTGGATAAGGAGCTCCAGCTGAAGATGCTGGCGCTGCAAAACCCCAGCCTCACTACATCGAGTTGGACTGTGGTCAGTCTAACTCCCTGTAACGAGGATGGTGGTGGCGAGAGTTGCGGTTGACCCACCGGGGGAGAAATATCTCAGAGAGCGTGAGGGGAAATTGAACTTCGGTTCAGGATGGGTTCGGTTTCGACTGAACACATCCAACGAAACTCAGTAGGAGTGGGGAATGCAGATCAATCTGCATCATTGCAAGGCCGCAGCCGCCGAACTACTCCTGTCCCTCACGAACTCGGAAGTGGACATTGCCTTAGTCCAGGAGCCATATATTTATAAAAATATGGTTTCTGGACTAAGGAATGCCAACTTTGATATTTTCGCCGCGTCCATGGGGGACAAGGTGAGGACATGTATAGTAGGTAAGAAGAGCTTAAATCGAATCTTTCTATCTAATTACAGCAATGGTGACATGTGCACTGTAAGGCTGGAGCACAAGACGGGGAGGGCCACCCTGCTCTCCTCAGTCTATATGCCCTTTGAGGAGATGGACCCACCAGTCACCTGTGTACGAAAGATGCTCGATGAGATTACGAGCACTTGCAACGTTATCTTGGGATGCGACGCAAATGCTCACCATTTTCAATGGGGTAGCAAGGACACAAACAAACGAGGTGAGTCCGTTTTCGATTTCATCTTATCCTATAATTTACGTATATGTAATAGGGGTGGTGATCCGACTTTTAAAGTTAGGGATAGAGAGGAGGTCATTGACTTAACCCTCTCCAATGTAGATGACTCCGTCATCAGAAATTGGAGGGTATCTGATGAATGTTCCTTCTCGGATCATTTAAAGATTCTCTTCGAGTACTCTTTTGACGGAGATAGACAACAGCCTTATCGGAATCCAAGGAGAACAAACTGGTAGAAATTCACGGAGCTAACGAACTCTCAGCTGACTCTTAACACAAACTTAGGAACAGCTGTGGAACTCAACGGGGCCGTGAAAAATCTAACGGATGTTCGCCTTGGTTGCAATAAGGAATCCTGTCCGCTTACACACCCTGGGAAGAAATCTCGGCCAGTGTGGTGGAACAAGGAACTTGGTGAGCTCAGGAAAGCGACCAGACGACTGTATAACAGGGCGCATAAGTCTAAACTCGACACTGATTGGAACTCCTATAGAGTTAGTTTCAATAAATACAAGAGTGAGATAAAACGCAAATCAGGGAAGCTATGTTAGAATAATTTTTCTTTATTTTTCAGTTAATACCATTAAAATAAGTTTAAAAAAATGTTTTCTAAGTATATTTGAGTATAATTTTATTAAGTAGTGCCAAATATCAGTGTAGGTATATAGTGGAAGGGGTACAATATGATAACTTAAACATTGAATTTTATACATCTTAAAGTTAATCATCCACATCGTCATCATCCGCAGCCAGGGATGGTCCGTATGACGAATTTTCAGGTTTTCGACTGTCAAAAGGTATAAACGTCGAAAACGTCATATACCTGTATAAAATGTAGTAAACGTCATTTATTTCAATATTATCACCATATACAGTAATTTTCAAGAACATATATTATTTTTACTGTATATCTGGCTATTCAATACTAGAAATGATAAAAATTCTGAATTTTTTTAAAAAAAATTTTTTTGATATTCGATATGAATTTGAGTAAAGCTTACGTTATTTCCAAATCGATAAATGTAAATAGCTATTTTATAAAAAACATAATGGTTTTGAGTGGGTTTCCGACGTTTCTGACGTATGTATTATACGTTGGAAATGTATGTCATTTACGTCACTGTTTCTGACAGGCCATCTCTGTCCGCAGCATCACCAACTTCTGATAATTGTTCAATATGTAAAAGGGCATTTGACACAATTTCGGGTCCGTGAATAAAAAACTTGTGCAAAGTGGTAGGCATATTATACCAAGGATACATTTCAACAAAGAGTCGTCCTGTATTGTGTGCATATATTTGAAATTTTTCATTATTAATCTCATGGCCACTGGATACAGCTATAACCGACACGTGCATTTTTATTATATTAACATATATTTTTGTTATTTCGGCAGATTTTTTTAGGGTTTTGTCATTCATTGTTTGAGCGCTCGAATTCATCATAAGCTTCGACGATTATAAAAAACAACGTTCGAACTTGTACCTATAAAAAAATGCTAATAAAGAACCATTTTACCCGACTACTTGAAACTGCACAACACAATCACTATTTGTCAAAACAATGAATATTATTAAAATAAACAAAAGCAAAATATTATTGTAACAAAGAATATTATTAAAAGAAACAAAAATAACAACAATAAAATAATTCGAAAAAATAACATGAAAAACAAGAAAACACAACACTCAACAACAGCACCAGCCACGAGATCAATGTGACTTTTAGCTAATTTGACTGCTGCAACACTTGTATTAAACAATGCATAGCTTCTAAAAGGCACAAAAGGGCAGCGTACAATTTTGCAATATAACACAGATTTATGTCCTCTTAAATATAAACCAAAAATTATGACACGAATGTGGACGAATAATAACTATTTATCCATTTAAAATACATTTTCAATATAAATACCTAAATTTTAATCACTTCCAAACACAATTTCATACTCAAATGTTAACGAAGTATTTGCAAAATAACCTAAACTTTATGGTTCCGTTGAAAAATGTTTAACTTTTACAATACTTTTTAAAATAAATAAAATTTTCAACGGGAACGTTTTCACTTTTTTCAGCCTTTTTTGGCACAAAAATTTCTATGAAGTTTGACTTTGAAGTTTCACTACAAAAACACCAGACCACTTTTGACATTTATTTCAACGACAAGTGATGTAGAATTTTATATACTTTAACCGTGTGCAAAAATTTTTAACGATACTTAAAATTTAATTTTTTAATTAATCCAAGGAAACAGGGTATTCTAACCCACTGTGCGACGTAGCGAATGCTGCTGCGTATTGCGTTGCTGTTCGGCCAATCTGAATGCATCATTCTGACGACGAAGCGAGTGAAGATGCGTATTGCGTTGCTGTTCGGCTAATCGGTATGCATCATCCTGACGATAAAGCGAGTGAAGATGCGTATCTCGCTCCTGTTCCGTCAAGAGGTACATAACATCCTGACGACGAACCGTGTGCTGCTGCGTGTTTCGCTCTGGTTCGGCCAACCTGTATGCATCATCTTGACGTCGAAGCGAATGCTGATAGGTTAGGTTTGGGGATGTGCAGTCACATGTGTGACTGCAACACTCTGAGACCGGTTAGGTCCGTTGTGATCATCCACAAGAAGAGATACAGCGAAGTGAAGAGACCAGAGATAGATCTGTAGGGGAGAGAAGATTAGTGAATTAAAGGAGTGAAGAATGAAGGTCGATGGTCCTATGAGTCAGACAGAAAAAGTGTTACGTGCCAAGGTTGTATGCTCCTAACCACTTTATGTTTCTAATTATGCTGTAGATTAGAGCAGGTTCGGTTGTTGAGAAGAAGCTGAGACTCAGTAGAAAATGAGCACCCATTAGTCTGTGTCGCCTGTAAGCCAGGGCTGGGCAATGGCACAGGAGATGCTCAATTGTCTCCGTCTCCTCCTCGTCAACACAGAGTCTACAGTAATCAATTGCATCGAGATCCCATTTACTAGTAAAGGCCCTGATGTTGCAGTGACCAGTGATGATTCCTGTCACCACTCTAATTTCGGCTTTACTCAGGTTCAATAGTGAGCGCGTTCTTTTGGTAGACAGATTCGGCCAAATGGATCTTGACACGTTGCACCTAGGTTCGTTGTGCCAAAGTTCACAGGCTGTTTCATCAAAGAATGCCTCAAAATTCCTATAGAAAAGACATATGGGTGGTTTGATTGAGTCATCAGTTTCTAGATCGGTGGATTGAGATCCTCGTCTAGCTAGATCGTCCGCTCTTTCATTACCCAAGATGTCACAACCGATAGCTATGGTTAAGTTCTTCCAGAGCTGCTCTACACTTGAGGACGGCTTCGGATTTGATGTGACAAGATTTTATGGCTTTAAGAGACGCTTGACTATCCACAAAGATAGTCACCGGTTCAACGACCTCAGCATCCAGACTTTTTATCAATTCCGCTGCCTTCCAGATCGCGAAGATTTCAGCTTGGAAAACACTGCAGTTGATATCCAGCTTGTAGGTTAACTCAAGGCCTAACCTTTCACAGTAGACGCCTGCCCCAGTACCTTATTCCATCTTGGATCCGTCTGTATAGAAAGCCAGACCGTCCAGAGGAGGGTTACATCGTTTCCAGTCGTCTCTACTAGGAATAACGACATCTACATCGTCAAATCTAAGGATTGGTGATATATAGTCGCTTAGTCGTTCATTCAGAACGCTACTATGCCCAAAGGTACAATTCCGCCAGAGTTTTTGTTCATGCATCCTTAGGGCGCTACGCGCACTTAATGCTGAGGCCCAAAGGCTTGAGATACAGCATTGCGTTCAAAGCTGCTTGTGACGTACTCCTTCTGGCTTCTGTAACTAAAATCGCGGCGGCTCTTTGTACCTTGCCTAATTTACTGGATGTCGACTTGAGGCTCAGACAGTTCCACCAAACAAGAGAGCCATACGACAAGATGGGCTTCACCACAGTGTTATACAGCCAGTGTATAGTCGATGGTTTTAGCCCCCAGCTTTTCCCAATGGAGTTCTTGCATGCATAGAGTGCAATCATTCCTCTCTTCGCCCGCTCCTCAACGTTTCTTTTCCATCGTAGTTGACAGTCCAGGATTGTGCCGAGGTACTTTGCTTCAAGAGATAGGTGAAGTTGCACTCCATCCAAGGTTGGTGGAACAAAAACGCCGAGCTTACGCTTCCTAGTAAACATTACCAGTTCCGTCTTCGTTGGATTTACACCAAGACCATTTGCCCTGGCCCAGCGTGACAGCGTCAGTAAGGCTCTTTGCATAAGCTCAGAGATCGTAGACGGAAATTTTCCGGAGATCAATATCACCACGTCGTCCGCGTAAGCTACAACTTTGATACCTATCCCGTCCAATTCCCTCAATATGATTTTAATAACCAGTAGCCATAGTGACGGCGAAATCACCCCTCCTTGAGGTGTGCCTCTAGTTACCGTTTTCCTGATTTTGCATCCCCCACACTTGAATTTATAATCCTGCTGTTAAGCATTTTATCTATCCAATATGTCAGGGTGTCAGGAATGCCAACTTCCCTAAGTGAGTGGTTTATGGATTCAAGTTTAACGTTGTTAAAGGCAGTCAGCGTAAAATTTAAATTTTCCATGTTCCTCTCAATGTAGCCTTCCACTTCGTGCAGTCCAGATTCCACAGACTTGCCGTTTATGTATGCGTGCTGTGAGTTGCTAAGAGAGGTGGTGTCAATACGACTCCTTATCTCCAGATCGATCAATCTTTCGAGAGTCTTGAGGAGAAAGGATGA
>NW_026882683.1:0-41081 GCF_032173495.1 Musca vetustissima
CTCTTTTCTTCGTAACGTATATTTTTTTTCTGTTGCTTTTAATATTTAATTTCATTACAATGAAATAAAGTTTTTTTTGCAAACAGACACACATACACACATTTCAACAACCCGCAGACAAATTCAGTACAGTAAAAAACAAGCAAAATATTTATTAAATAGAATTTATAAATTGTACAACAATTCACAAATATATTAACAGCCAGTTACTGCGGGGGAATGTTCATTTAAATTTATTGAATTTTCTGTTTTTATATATATTATTTGATTTGGTTGTTTTTGTTGTTGTTGTTTTGCTGTGCTCTTTTTTTGCAGCATCTCATAAATTTTTCCTATCAATTTTTATTATTGATGTTATTTCGCATTTTAAATTGTCAATTTGTTCGTTTTCGTTGTAAACATTCATTTTGTGTCGCTGATTTCTGTTCGTTTTTTATTAAACTCATAACATAAAGTACCGTTAATGAAAATCGATATTCCCACGAGCACAGCCAGGGCAACAAAATGCTATACAGTTGCCCAAGCAGAACATTGCCATTGAACATTATTATTGACAGCATTTGGATTTGTCATTTACCCCCTGACATTTTGAGACACACAAAATTTGTATTTATCTTCATTATCCCGAAAAATAAACTTTGTATAAGTTTTGTTTTTTTCTTTTCTTCGTTCTTCTTGTTTTTGTTGACTTAGGAGGTTAGGAAGTCAGTAGCTTTGAAAGTGTGCACAGTGGCAATTAAAGAAGTTGTTTATATCATCCACCATAAAATGGAGTGTACATAATGAAATAGAATTTTTGTCGATTAACAATGATTGCTCGCCAGTCTATTGGAATCATCATAAAGATTACAATATTTAATATAGTGTTTTGGAAAATTGCACATACATTCTTAAAAAGATGTTTGATATTGAAACTGGGATATATCGGCTCACGTATTCGTGTTTTGCACTTCAATATCCCGGAATTACAATTTCAGAGACTACAATGGGGAAATCAAGCCAAAACCTTCGAAATACTGACAATTGGCGATACCCTTACACGAAGGCTACGTCAACACATGGACCTAACATAGTCTTTCAGAACCCTTTACACCAAAATAGAGTTACATCGGTAAGAAAATGCGGCTAAATTCTTGAAAACACGCAAATGGGATGATACCGTTCTATGGGAGCTATACCAAACCGAATTCAGACATCGGTTTTTTTGAAATGAAGAATATTTCGATGTATTGCATACGAAATGACAAATGTGATATATACTCCATCTTATAGTGGAGGCCATAAATATAGTCGAAATATGGACAATGTGTGGAAGAGGTACTAGAGGGAGTGGATCTAAAAAGCTTTATTTCAGAACCAGTCCAGGTATAATTTTTAAAAAATTCAAACCTTTGGGGTAGGTATAAGAACGAATTGACCGACAGGCTGCTTTTCCGGATGTGATATTGATTTAGTAAAAATATTATTTAGTTCTTTATATTTTTAAAAATGTTTAAAAAATTCGACTCTTTATGATGGACTCAAAAAAGATCGGTTTTGTATAAGTATGACGTTATACAAATTGCATATTCCGTTCGAATTATAAGATATTTTAAAATTTTCAAAATATATCTGTTTGTGGGAGAGGTACCAGAAGGAGTCGTTTGACTATTTTTGATCTTGATTTAGGCCTGGAAGAAATATTAAAATGTGCTAAGCTTGGTTTAAATCGATAACTTCTTTCGAGAGTTATCGTACGCAAAAACCAGATGATAGACAGATGCGTGTATAAAAATAAAGTTTATATGTAAACACGTCAATAAGTTTTTTGAAAGTTATATACTTTATATACTCTACATACGTAAGTCTAATGTTAAAGGAAATATTTCACATGTTTTATAAGCTAAGATGTAAACATACGAATAACGATGAAGTCATGCGAATAACGATTTCCCGTCTTTGGAGAGCCTATATAAAAATGTAAGAGCAAAGTTATTTGTAGAATATTTGGAGGCCAAAAATTTCGTGGTTTGTGTTCATTTCAAGAATACAAGGACCAAAAATACGCACAATGACCACAGATAAAAAGAGTATTTAGTTTTCAAAAACATTCCTAGTTCTATTTCAATGAATCGATGCCACCTCTATTTACTTTATAGGGTTTTAAAGCGACCAGTAATAACATTATCAACCCATAACTGGGTTCTTAACATGCTCACTAAGGTAATTCATCCTCATAAGGAATTTTCAAGTCCTCGCGACTATAAGATCGATTTTACATCGCAGTCTTATCTACAGCCAGTAAGAAAAATTCAAAAGTCGGACGGGGCCGACTATATGATACCCTTCACCACTTTCCTTTAGATATAACATATAGAACATCTTTGGAGGACCATTGAATTGAAATCGAAGTACGTAGATATTTAATTCCAACAATACTTCACATACATTAATCTGGACTTAATTCAGTAAGCTGTGCAAAATTTTGTCTCAATCGGACAAATATTGACAGTATGGTGTACTCAATCGGACAAACATCGACAGTATGTTGCAAAATTTACATAAAATCGGAGAAAACTGTATCTGTGAACTATATCTAAATCAGAACCGATTCCAACAAAACTTCGCATGCATCAATATGGACGTAATTCAGTACTCTGTGCAAAATATTGGGATTTTGGTGCGCAATTTACATAAAATAGGACGGAACTATATATGAACCGATTTTCTCCAATTTCAATATGGTTGGGCTCACAAAAATACATGGACGGATGGTTGGATGCACAGACGGATATGCATAAATCGACTCAAAAAGTGATTTTATGCATAGGAACCATCTATCTCGATTCATTTTTGCCTGTTACAAACATATGCAAAAAGACATAATACCCTGTACCAGAGTGTGGAGAAGGGTATAAAAAGGGGAAAGGCAGAACCATTGTCCGTTGTATTGAACTACATAAAAATTTATTTTTTTTAATACAGGTGGTACATTTGTATAAGGTCTATATAAAAACATGGATTTACATCAAACATTTTCTACAAAGATGTTTCTCTCTCCAAGAACTCGAAAAGCTAAATTGCTGTCACTTCTGTGGGGAAATGTGGCTAAAACCTTAAAAATATCAAAAATGGCAAGGGATTGCCCTATATAAAAAAAATCTGCAAATATATATCCCAAAATATGGATTTATGAAAAACTTGTCTCTACATCAACCAGTGAGCGAAGCAGTATAATTGGACGGGGCCGAGCTCTAAGTTTCTGCAGATCTATATTCGGTGCTCGGGAAATATTTCGCGTTATTTGCACTCTCATAACCGATTAGAGGTCAACAGCTGATCCGCGACATCTTTTACGAATCATGTTTTACGGGGATAGGAAAATACTTTTTAATATTAAAATTTTGTTATTTTACAAAAACAGGGTTTTGGTCCGAAGTTCGGCTTATATTTTGGGGTCTATAGCGACTAGAGCTAGCTAAATATAAAGCTTTCGATCAATTTCATCCCCGTAATATCATCTGATCTTCATCAAAAATTATATAAATTTCCTAGGCATCAATTCTACATTTCCACCCTCTTGTGTGGTGATGGTAATACTAAACAATATCAGAACACGTAGACACCTGTAAGTATTTAAGTATAACTTCGACATCCGAGTATATACAACTATATAACTGCATTAATCTAAATGTCAACCACTCCTCTTGGATATACTATCAACCTCTCGAGCTTCAGGAGCAAATATCAACGCCATAGAATATAAATTTTGTCATTTTTCACACAAATGTTTGGGTCCATTTGACCCGCTAAAACAGTAACGCTCATTCTCCATTCTCAGCTGCCAAAAAAGAACAAAAAATAAAATTTTTAGTCCATTTCATCCCCCAAAAATTTACCGATAATAACCAAAACCCAAAGGGCTTTGGACAAAACTCCTATATGCTCCTACATGCAACATTTCGTGCCAATTGGTCCATAACCGTGGCCTATATGTGGATCGACACACATTTCTAGATCGACTCAAACTCTTGTGTCATACAAAGATATAAACACCTTACAACATAGTTGTGTAGGACATAAAAATTGTCTCTAAATATGTATCTTACTCTCAACGAAACAAAAATTCCAAATTGCAGTACCTTAGGTGGGGTCAAGCTTGCGGAAAGTTTAAAAAAATAAAAATGTAAAATATGTAAAAATATCGTTGATAATGCAGATTTTTATAAGGCCCTCGTTCAGTTATGACATATATTTGTGGGGATTTCTGTTCAGATTTTTGATTCCCTAGAGCACGCAATGATACAGGAAATTTCATGCATATATAAAAACAACCCCTATTGAAATTATTTCAGATTTAGATAGGGCAACCATATATGTATTCGTTCGATTTCAAACAAATTCTACAAGTTTTTCTGAAATTTTGTACAGCTAGGATGACGAGCAATAAGTATTTTTAATAGGTTAACATTTAGACATAGTTTCCGGATATATATGTATCCTTTTATGCAAATTGTGCCCCACATAAATTCTGATGATACAGAGCTGCAGCATACTAAATTAATATAGAAACAAATATGACCAGACATTTAGTCTGGAAAATTTAATCCACCCCACTTGTATTACGTGTGCAAATTATTTAAAATTAGAATGTGGAAAAATTTAACAAATATCCATATATTCGAAAAAATATTAAGACACGTGATGAAATAAATTCCCGTTAAGATACCTTAAAGTTCACCTGCATTAAAAATTGACATTCCTAAAGTACTACTGTACGCACATTAATCAAATCATGTTGTTGTAGCTTCACTTTATTTATTTGCTTAAAATTATTTATTTTTTAAATAATTTTATTTTTTTTCGGTAAGGCTTTTGCATTTTGTATTTGTTTTCGTTTCGTTTTTTTCTTTCATTTATGTTTGATAGGAGATGTTTGATAAAAAGTGTGTGTCTTATCGCCTTTTTTTCGGCTTCATAAGTTTTTTTGTTCGTGTCTGGCGGTATACCCAGTTTGCCGGCCTCTTATCTTGGCCGTGATAAACAAATGGACAAAAAAATCAGCAACAACAACAACAACAGCAAACAATGTCACCGAATGAGTATTGAATTTCATTGTGACGTAAGATTTCTGACAATGGACTATAATTTCGTATAAGTGGACATTAGTATTAAGTATTATTAAATTAATTAAGAAGGAAAAAATATCGTAACGAAATTTTTGTATTAAGTGGTAAATGGTGGATGAGAAATAATTAATGATAAGTTAATGTGATTTAACGGACCTTAAGGAATAAATTCAGGGTACTCCAATAACGTACGACCTTTGTAAAGCCACATAGCCCAATATGCCTGATGAGCCGCTTAACCCACGGTGAAACGCGTCGCATAATAGTGGGTACGTAGGTTCTTCTCCTGGCTTCTTTTTCATTGCAAAACATAGATCATCAAGCTCGACTCGAAGGAGTATAAATAATCACTTAAAATAAAAAAAAAACAGTGAGCGGAGCAGTATAGTCGGACGGGGCCGACCATACGATACCCTACACAACTACCATGGAACTCAATTTTTTTGCGGATGTTTATTCCGAGCCTGGGCAATATTTCGTGATATTTTCCCCCTCTTACCCGATCAGAGGTAAACTGCACCTCACAGTGATATATTTTCCGAATATTTCGAGTATTCAGTACAGCTATTGTCCAGATTCCAGATTCCTTCGGCTTTCATTTGTGGTCTATAGATCGACTCGAAAATAACACAAAAAATTAAGTTTTCGGTCCACTTCATTCCAAAATTATTATCTGATCATCACCGAAAATTATAGGTGTTGTCCTTGACCATAACTGGAAGCTCATGGAACATTTCAAAGCGATCAGCACTATATTTCCGCCCTCCAGTATGGTAATGGGTTACTAAATAATATACGTATACGGAGATACCTGTAAATATTTGGGTGTAACTCCCACATCCGAGCACATACAACAACAAAATTGGTATTAATTTAAAGGTCAACCACTCTTCTTGGATATAAAATCAACTTCTCGGGTCTATGTCCATCAGGAACAAATATATACGCTATAGAATACAAATTTTGTAATTTTTCACACAAAAGTCAGGGTCCATTTGACCCGCTAAATATTGACCGATCTTTATCAAAATATGCATGCTTATTCTTTGGCCCGATTCCCTTCTCCATGCAAAATTTCATTGGCCAGAACCCATCCTACATGCACAATTTCGTGAAGATTGGTCCATAACTGTGGCCTGTATCGTGTTTACAAATTATAATGGACGGACGGACGGACACACATGCCTAGATCGACTCAGCTAGTCGAGATATGACGATCGGTATACTTAAAGGTGTGTCTAGGACCAATATTTCGCGGCGTTACAAACTTTTGGGGCTGCACAAAGCTATTATACCCTGACAACATAGTTGTGTAGGGTATAATTATGATCAGAGGTTTATTTCCCAGTAAAGAGGGGATGAACGTCTTTAAAACCATGAAACCAAATCAGATAATTTATTGACGAATATGTCATTCCATACTTAGTAATAGCGTAGTTTATAATTGCCAAATCTTAAAGAAAAGGCTTCAATTTTTTTTTTTATTTTTAGAACCCCTTTTACTAATTCAATACCATTATAAATTAATTATGGTTTCTATTTGAAAAACGTCTAAATTTTCTCGACTCAATAACAATATTTTGAAATTACATTCAAACTACCTAATGCAAAATAATAATTTCATAAATGTATGTAAATATTTATTAATATCAATTAACGTTTTGTCGAATGCCGTCAGGCAAACCTGCCACTGGTGTATATTTAAAATGGTAGGTAGCCATTTCTATCAATAATTCCTGTTAACACTTCATAAAAGTCTCACATTAACATTCAAATGTAATTAATTACTTAACTATGGTTTCATATGTCTTAATTACACAGTAATGCAAATATCGTAAATCGTCTATTGTTGGTGAACTTCAAAAGAATTGTAGAATTATAATTGTGATTGGTGTATTGTTACGGTGTCAGTTAGTTGTATAATGGGGGTCAAATGTGAGCATATAATTGTTGCTAAAGACATCTACATTTCCTATGAATTCAATACTGTTGCTATTATCAGAACTATAACTGATGAATTTGTACGCAAGTACATATATTTTGTAATATTATTTCTGTGGAATTGTAATTGGAATTTGTACGAACAATTAAACAATTAATTCGGATTAATATTTCATACAAATAAACTATAAATATTAGTATAAGGGTATTTATAATAAATTAATTTTTTGTAAATTATTATCATCAGCATACCGTTGATGTTCATTTCTTTTACAATAACGTGAAAATCGTCGAAGTTAAAAGTAGGTAGCATTTAATAAATTATTGTTGTCAATACTCTTGTGATATCGAGTTGGAGATGTTGCAACTATACATTTCGGTATATAATTTGTTATACTCTCCACCATAATATGGAGGGTATATTAATTTTGTTTTTCCGTTTGTAACTCATCTAACTAATCATTTCCGACCCTATAAAGTAAATATATTCTTGATCAGCGTAAAATTCGATGACGATATAGCCATGTCTATCTGTCTGTCCGCCTGTCTGTTGTAATCACTCTAGTCTCTAAACGAATTTATATAGGTTGCCAACATATTTCATAGAGTCTGCAAACATGGATGGTCAAGTTCGAAGATGGGCTTTATGGGTTCACGTTTTGGCATATAAGGGTACCCTTATACTATATTTTGGGGTTCTTGATCGCGTTTTCAACCAAATTCGCTGAAATTTAGTACATTTGGTTCTTATTGGGCACCAAATATATCCACTAACCAGTGAGCGGAGCAGTATAGTCGGACGGAGCCGACCATACGATACCCTACACAACTATCACGGAAATCTAACTTTCTACGGATTTTTATACCGAGCCTGGCCAAATTTCGAGATAGTTGCACCCTCTTGCCCGATTAGAGGTCAGCAGCACCTCTTTCTTACACTGACATATTTTCCGAATATTGCTAATATTCAGTACAGTCCTTCTAATTACTTGTCCTGATTCTCTTGACCGTGGGCTGTGTTGTGATGTTCGGTTTATAATTGTGGCCTATAGATCGAATCTAAAACTCAAAAAATAAGTTTTCGGTCCACTTCATCCCAAAATTATTATCTGATCATCACCGAAAATTATAGTCGTTGTCCTTGACCACTACTGGAACCTCATGGAACAATTCATAGCGATCAGCTCTATATTTCCGCCCTCCAGTGTGGTAATGGGTTACTATGTAATATCTCAGTATGTAAGCACCTGTAAATATTTAAGTGTAACTCCCACATCTGAGTACGTACGACCATATAATTGGAATCAATTTAAAGGTCAACCATTCCTCTTTGATATGCTATTAACATCTCGGGTCTTTGTTCTTCATGGGTAAATATATACACTATAGAATACAATTTTTTTTTGTAATTTTTCACACAAAAGTCAGGGTCCATTTGACCCGTTAAATATTGACCGATCTTTATCAAAACAGGCATGCTTATTTTTTGGCCCGATCCCCTTCTCCATGCAAAAATTCGCGGTGTTTGGGGCATAATTGCGGCCTCTGCAGCGATCAGAAAAACCGACAAAAATAAAGTTTTTGGTCCATTTCATCCCCTAAATGTTAATTAATCTTTTCCAAAAACAATAGGGGACTTCCTTGGCCAGAACCCATCCTACATGCAAAATTTCGTGAAGATTGGTCCATAACTGTGGCCTGTATCGTGTTTACAAATTATAATGGACAGACGGACGGACGGACACACACGTCTAGATCGACTCAGCTAGTTGAGATATGACGATCGGTATACTTAAAGGTGGGTCTAGGACCAATATTTCGCGGCGTTACAAGCTTTTGGAGCTGCACAAAGCTATAATGCCCCTGACAACATAGTTGTGTAGGGTATAAACATTATAAATATAGGTTCACCTTTTTTTGGTTGCCCCCAATTTTCAGTATTTTGGGGGTTGTGACCGAATTGGCTGTAATTTAGTATTTTGAGTGCTAATATGGTAGCAAACGTTTCAACTAAAAATTATAAATATATGTCCATTTTTTCTGGTAGCCCCCCAGTTGTCAGTATTTACCCAACAAAGTATGGAATTCTTGGACGATTTAGCCATCTGATGTAATCATTCCACATTTTAATGATATCATGATAAAAAAACTCGAACCTGACGATGATGAAATATATCGTCCAGCATTTAGGCATCTACCCATATAATGATACCTCCTGAAGGAAAGTATTGAGATACAAAACTAAAATATTGGGTTCGAAATTGAGCTATTTCGGTTATTAATAAATCATAAAATAATAATCCCAAACATTCGCTAATTCCTAGCTATGTAATCAATATTTGTCCCCCTTTAGGTATAGCCTCATATAAATTGGCACTCTAAATTGCAGTAGTTTGAGGATTTTATACGCATGTTTCACTCTATCATGCGTAATCAATATTGGTCCACGTTTTGGGGTTTTCAGATTTTATGAAAAATACCGATTAAAAATCGTTGAAATTTGTATTTGGTATACATAATGATTTACATAAATCGATTTCTAGAACTGTCGGTAAAGGTCCGCTTTTTGGTATGTTCCCTATATTTTCATTTCAAATACCTTTCAGTATACCTATGGTGGACGTTATCCAAAGTTCGGCCCGGCCGAACGCTTTTTTCACTTTTTAATTTTATTGATAGTAAAAATGTGATACGAAAATACCCATTAGTGGACAATGCCATACTTTCCGCACTAATAAATGATTGTTTTTATAAAAACAACAAACTGCAATTCAGCCGGCCTAGTTTACAAAAATGCAAATTGTATCCCAAATGACCCGCCAACACTTCTGAAAATAGACAATACAATTTTTCATTTTTTTACCGTTGCCTTTTTGTGTCAGTCTAATGAGTATTTAAATGTATTTGGTATTCGATATATGGAAATTATATGTAAATCTAAACTGATTTCAACAAAACTTCGCACACATCAATCTGGACTTAATTCAGTACGATGTTCAAAATGTTGTCTCAATCGGACAAATATTGGCAGTATGGTGCTCCATTTTCAAAAAATCGGACAAAACTATATATGGGACCTACGTATAAATCTGAACCGATACTAACAAAATTTTGCATACATCAATCAGGACCTAATTCAATATTCTGTGCAAAATTTTGTTTTAATCGGACCAATATTGGGAGATGGGTGCACTATTTACATTAAATCGGAAGAAACTGTATATGGGAGCTATATTTAAATCTGAAGCGATTTTCCCCAATTTCAATGCGGATCGTCCTTCGGTCAACCTGTGCCAAATTTTATCCCAATGGAATCATAAATGCAACCTGTACTTTGTTCACAAAAAATACATGGACGGACGGACATGTATAAATCGGCTCAGAATGTAATTCTATGCATATTCTCAAAAGGAACCATGGGTCTATCTCGATTCGTATTGCCTGTTACAAACATATGTACAAAGACATAATACGCTATACCACAGTGTGGTGAAGGGTATACAAATGAAAAAAAAAAAAACAATAAGGAAAGTCTAAATAATAATATAATATATAATAATAGATTTAATTCAGTACGCTATCCCAAAATCCAAAGATATATGGGGATTTTGGTGCTATATCTAAATCTGAACCGATTTCCACGAAACTTTGCACATATTATTCTAGACTTAATGTATGCCAAAATTCATGCAAATCAAAAGATTTGCAGAGACTTTGGTGCACGATTTACACAAAATTGGGCGAAACTACATGTGGGAGCTATATCTAAATCTGAACCGAATTTCCACGAAACTTAGCACACATCATTCTAGACTCAATTCAGTACGCTATGCCAAAAGATTTTCAGTGACTTTAGTGCACCATTTACCTGAAATCGGGCGAAACTATATATGGGAGCTATATCTAAATCTGAACCGATTTTCACGAAACTTTGCACACATCAGTCTGGACTAAATTCAGTACGCTATGCCAACTTCGTGCAAATCGAAAGCTGTTTAGGGTCTTTAGTGCACCATTTACATTAAATCGGACGAAAATATATATGGGAGCTATAAATAAATCTGAACAGATTTTCACGAAACTTAGCACATATCATTATAGACTTAATTCAGTACGCTATGCAAAAACTCGTGCAAATAGAAAGATTTTTAGGACTTTGGTGTACCATTTACCAAAAATCGGGCGAAACTATATATGAGAGCTATATCTAAATCTGAACCGATTTTCACGAAACTTTGCACACATCATTCTAGACACAATTCAGTACGCTATGCCAAAATTCGTGCACATCGAAAGATTTTGAGGGACTTTGGTGCACCATTTACCAAAAATCGGGCGAAACTATATATAGGAGCTATATCTAAAAATGAACCGCTTTTCACGAAACTTAGCACACGTCATTATAGACTTAATTCAGTACGCTATGCAAAATTCGTGCTGTACCAAATTTCAACGAAATCGGATTATAAATGGGACCTGTACTTTGTTTACAATTTAAAATCAACAGACGGACGGACGGACATGCATAAATCGACTCAGAAAGTGATTCTATGCATATTCTCAAAAGGAATCATGGGTCTATCTCGATTCCTTTTGCCTGTTACAAACATATGCACAAAGACATACAGGGTATTATGTCACAGTGTGGTGAAGGGTATAAAAACATAAAAACTACCTTGGGGGTATATTCGGCATTTTAAAGTGGGGCACATTCGGTCATATATAGTTTGTGCTATATTATTTCCTTAAAATGTTTTTGAGTTGGTCAAAATTAATCCTTTAATATGGTTCGAAATTACATATATAAGACCAAACGTGTGATAGAAAAAAGCTATTCTGATGGTGTGTGTGTGGCCTTAAGACAAACTTTGAGTCGCATATTAAAAAATGAAAATATGGAACATTTAGAGGATCTAAATTTCAACCAGACTGATAGCGGTGATATTTACCAGGCTATGGTGCCAAATGCCGATGCCACCTCTGGTTGAGGCACATTCGGCGAATTTGACTTTTTAACAAAACTGTTAAAGTTTTTAACTAATAGTGATTATAGTTAAGTATCAGATGACAATAATTAGCCATAAAGCTTTTTATATCTGTTGAATAAGTACTGAGATATAGAACTCTAAAAAAGTGCTGAAAGTGCCCCAGTCCCCCCTAATGTTACCATCAGCTGTCTTGATACCGATACCTTAATTTTGAATAATTAATATTTTCATAAATTTTTTATCCATTCCGTTTTAAGATTCCAGAACAATTTATATTGTCGTCAAGTACCACCATCCCTTAAACATATGCATTATATTCTTGAAAATGCAGACATCCATTAACCTTGGCTAATTCACCCTGATTCGCAATTAAGATACATTATTATTCTATTTTCATACAAATGCGTCAGATTAATGCTTTTTATTATTATTATTAATAGCATGGTAATACACATTGACCTCGTACTTACCTAATTTGTACACCGATAATTACATATTCCACATTAATATCAAAATTATACCGCAAAAAAACATTTCCGATGATGCTAAATGTGACGATACATATAAAATCGTAGTAACCTTTTTTTTTTCTGTTTTGCTGACGAAGACGATGACGTCTAATAAAAAGACGTTCTTATAGAGATAAGATTGAGTTTGAGAGGTTATACGGAAGATTTGTTGTTGATGTTTTCGATATCAAAACAGATGTCTTAAAAAATGTGTGTGTGTAATTATTTGTTTGTTTCGGTTTTTGTTGTTTATTTGATTTCCGTGGGAAGGGGGTTGTGTGGGAAACTGGAAACGTTATAAAGATAGTAGTTGCACTCACGTGAGGAACCGGAAAAACTTTTAAGGTGCTATTGTAAGATTTATTTATGATTGTGTTGTGGTTTTTCGTTTTGTTTTATTATTCTCTTTTGTTTACTTAATTGTGACAAATGAACTTTTCAAACACCATTTTTTTTTTGTACAAATTGCAAGGTAAGATAAATATTATAAATGATATTTTCATATGAGTTGACACATTTTCATATTTCTTGTTTAGCTTTGCTTGCTCTTGTTACAACTAAAAACTAGAAATAAATTACGGACACACACGCTCTTCGGCTTCCTTTATATATTTATTTACTTATTCACTTGGTTTTTTTTCTTCTGGTTGTGGACTAAATGCTCAGATATACACTTGTGAATAAAGACATATTTCTACAAATTATTATTTGTTGTTGTTGCTGTTATTGTTGTGCCTGGTTTTCTTTCATAAATCATCAAACTTGTACTTAGACTTAAAGGTCACACACACTTACACTAACACTTGTGCATGGATTTTTCTTTTCATGGCTGCCATGTAGAAGTGTTGAGGTTACATTACTTATACACTATATTTAGATGTAGTAGTTGTTGAGTTTTTTTGTTTATTATTTAGTTTAACATAAATTACAATTACAATATTTGTAAAGGTGGGTTGTGTTTTCTTCTTGTTTTCTGTTTTATTATTTATTTACAAACTTTTTTATCATTCCACAAAAAAAAAACGGCTTCCATTAAAAATGATTATTAGTTTTCTGTTGTTGTAATTTTGTATTTTTGGTTTTGTCAGTTTTTTTTTTTTTTTTTTTTTGTTATTTGTGAGATAACACTAATTAATAATAACATTTGGCTTTTGTTATTTATTATTAAAAATTTTTAATTTATGCCCCAGCCGCACACAATTTATTATTTTCCTCAACTGGTCGATCACCCACTTTTTTTTGGTGTTCACTTATCTTCTATATTTTTTTTTCGTTTTGTCATAGAATTCAATTTGAACATTTGTATTATTTTTTACTTTATTTTACTGGACACTGAGTGATAAAATAATTAATATTTTCGTAAGAAAAGCATAGATGTTTCCCCTTATTTGATTTTAACACTTAGAATTTATTTATTTACATTTTATTACTACATTTAATTTTTATTTACTTTTTGCTTTTTCCACAAATCAATATTTTTATTTAATTTTATAAAACAAAAAACATATTCTCCGTTTAACAACTTTAATTTTATTCCGCTTCAATTCCACAACACTATGCTGGGATTCTCGTTTTCATTTACTTTCTCTTTAACATTGAAACTCTTTGGCCAGTAGTTTGGAGTTAACATTTATACAAGGACCACACAGAAAAAGGAAAGGAACGACAAAAAAACCCTTCGTTCACTGATGTACATTATTTGCGTGTGTAGGTCATTTGTGCATGTATGTATGTGTGTGTGTGTGGGAAATTTAAAACATCAGTTAAAGAAGTTGTTGTTACTGCTTTTATTTTGTTGTTGTTGTAGAAGAGAAAAACACTAACACAAATTTTAAAACGAATTCGGCATATCCGATTTACAATTGTATTTCTTCACGCGCGCACGATAGAAATTTAACTGGAACCTTTCACTTGGTTGGTTCTTTGGCTGGCGTTATACACAGCGAACGAACGAAACTCGCACATACTGAGGAGAACAGCGCAGTGGCAGAAGAAATGGCGCGGCAGCAGCAGCCGCACAACTGTAACTGTAAACAGCAAGAGCACTAGCACTGTTAAACTCAGTGTTGTGTTCTTCCCACAATAACATTATCAACAAAACATGCACACTCAAGCACACACAGCACACAAAAGTATTCCAACAATAACATTACCAGCAATATTTTACACGAACATTTCTATGTTAAGCACAATGTTATTATTCGGTTTATGTTTGGCGCCACATTCGTTTGTAATAAACAAAAACAAAAAACACAAAATGTTGACGACGACCACAACGTCGTCGCAACGATAAAGAAAGTCAATTGTCTCACATAAATAACATAACAGAATCACAAGGTGAGAGATTTCCGGAAAGAGAGAGATAGGGCGAGAGTAAGAAATTTATTGTTTTGATTTGTTATTTCCCCTGAATCACAGCTCTCCATGAATATGTTGCTCTCCCGTTGCAAACCGAATCTCTTGCTCTCATCGTCGTAGTGTGCTACGATGTTGTACTATGTTTACCTAACAACAGGTCGTATGAGTTATGGCAAATGACACTATCAGATGTAATTGTGCATACGCCAGGCAGCCAGCCAGCCAACCCTTGTTAAACGTAGGGGAGGTAATTTCATTGGCCACTATGTCAGTGGGTCTGTGTAACACAGTGGCATAGAGTTGCCATATAAAATCGAGAAAATGTCCTTATAAAAATATTTTTTTTAGTTTTCTGTGTGAAGAATATATTAACGGTTATAAATATAAAAATGAAAACAACATAGGGGAGAGAGAGAAGCATATTTAAACACTTTTTTCTTTCAAGCCTCATACAAATTTTTATTTTAAAATTTTTGTTTTTTTTTTTTATAAATTTGAACTCAAGGTACAGAAGTAACCTTTTTACTGGATATACATATGGCATACTTTAAGTTCGATTTAAATATTTTATTACTACTTCAGTGGACGAAAACCGGACCCAAGAACAAGCCTTTGCATTTTTGTACGGTATTGTTTTTTACAGCAATTATTTTTAAATCTATCTTCTATCTATATACAAATTAATTGATGTCCGTTAGTCTCGCTAAAACTCTAGAACGGCTGAACGGATTTATCTCATCTTTGTCTTGAAATATTCGTGCAGGGAAGGTTTAAAAGGTGAAATAACCAAAAACCGCAAAAAATTATCAAAAAATATTATGAAGCATATTTAAGCCTTCATTTGACAATTATTGAAAATTTTAAAAATATTTTATTTTTTTATACCCTACACAACTATGTTGTCAGGGTATTATAGCTTTGTGCAGCCCCAAAAGTTTGTAACGCCGCGAAATATTGGTCTAGACCCACCTTTAAGTATACCGATCGTCATATCTCGACTAGCTGAGTCGATCTAGACATGTGTGTTCGTCCGTCCGTCTGTCCATTATAATTTGTAAACACGATACAGGCCACAGTTACGGACCAATCTTCACGAAATTTTGCATGTAGGATGGGTTGTGGCCAATGAAGACCCCTATTGTTTTTGAAAGGGATCGGTTAATATTTAGGGGATGAAATGGACCAAATACTAAATTTTTGTCGGTTTTTCTGGACGCTCCAGAGGCCGCAGTTTTGGTCCGAACATCGTGAAATTTTACAAGGAGAAGGGGATCGGGCTTAAGAATAAGCATACCTGTTTTGATAAAGATCGGTCAATATTTAGCGGGTCAAATTGACCCCGACTTTTGTGTGAGAAATTACAAAATTTTTATTCTGGGGTGTATATACTTGCTCCTGAAGGACATATACCCGAGATGTTGATAGTGTATTCAAGAGGAGTTGTTGACCTTCAAATTGATGCCAATGTACTCTGATGTGGGAGTTATACGTAATTAGGTATAGGTGACTATGTGCATAGTATTACTATTATTCCATTAGAGGACGGAATTGTCGCGCTGATCGCTTTGAATTTCCGATTATGGTCAAGGACGACGCCTATAGGTGAAGTTGAGATTTCATTCAGTGGGTGCAATGAACCGAAGAGGCAATTATTATATGCAGAACATCACATATTTTACAAGGTGAAGGGGATCTGACCAAATACTTAGAGCGGCTGTTTAGATGATGATCGGTCAATTTTCCGAAGGTCAAATCAACCAAAACCTAAAGCGACCATTTTTTTATTTTATGCGCAAAAATTCTTTTAATTTTGGAAAATATGCAAGACTTAGAAAGTGGAGTTGTTGATCTATAATCAGTAAAAAGGTTGAAGGCTCAGAATATAGAACCGCCGAAAGTGTGCTTTTCGTGGTAGTTGTGTAGGGTATCATATGGTCGGCCCCGTCCGACTATACTGCTCCGCTCACTGGTTTTTCAATTGGCATTGTATTGAAACTATACTTGAGAAGTATATCATTGAATGTACACGCGATCATTGTATGTACACGTGTTCCATAGAGTGCAGGTACATTTAGGGACAAATGCAAGAATGGAAAACGAGAACTCATTCTGAATCAACTTCGCGTCCATTCAGGGAATTCTGATTCTTAGACCCATGCCCTAGATTATTTTATTTGTATCACAGAGAAAATTAATATAGAAGAATATTTTCTTTGAAAAATGCAATCGTTAAGCTCAACTGGAAAGTGAACAACTATCAAAAACCAAGCAATATTAAATAAATAGCCAAGACATAATATCTAATACCAAACCCTTCGTCAAAAACATTTATTATAACAAAGAGTCTCATGGTGTTACCTACTCGTAACCGATATATTAAATGAGGACATTAACAAGTAAAACCTTGTATATCTTCCAATACGTAGAGTCCTTAAATCGGTCGGAATATTTATATGGGGACTATGTTACAGTATTATGTGGTAGTAGGTTACCCATGCTCTGAAAAAATTAATGTTAAACCGGAAATAGGTATATCGTCTTTATAAAACGTATAATTCATAATTTCCATATACTTCAAACTTCAAATATCGGTTTTTGATTCGATTGATTTTTGTCGGTTTGTCTGGTCGGTCTAGAGGCCACCAGACCCGAACAACACGAAATTTTACACCAGGAAGGAAATCTGGCTAAATAATAAGTATGACTTTTGTGCGAAGTTGATCCAAGAGGAGTGGTTGACCTTTAACTTGATACCAATTATATGATGAGTTAGATTGGGATATTGTTTAGAATTACTATTACCCCACTAGAGGGCAGAAATGTTGCGCTGATCTCTTTGAAATTTTACATGAAGTTGCGGTTATGTGCAAAAACAATGCCTATAATTTTCGGTGATGTTGAGGTGATATTTAGGGGGTGCAATGAACCGAAAACTTTATTTTCCAATCTCCGTAGATGGTAAAAAAATATCGGAAAATATTGCCCAAGCTCAGAATATAGAACCGTAGAAAGTTAGATTTTCGTGTTAGTAGTCCGACTATACTGTCCGGTCCGACTATACTTGTTTTGTATTAAAAGTGTGCATAAAATGTTTATGGGCTATTTTTTTATATAATAAACAATAGTTAATTAATAGTCGCAAAATTGCGGACAGAGAACATATCAAGGCGTCGATTGGTGCTATAACCATTGACATATACTCTGGCTCTGCCTGTCAATATTTTGTGAAACTAAATTTATTTGAACCAAATCATAATGAAAATGCAAGCCAAGCGGCTAAAATTGTGAATGGTGTTTATGGTTCCGATACTGTAACAGCCAATTATGTACAATTTTGGTTGCGGAGATTCCGTTCAGGAATTTTTGATGTTAAAAATGCACTTCGAACAGGTAGGTCGGTAGTCGAAAATGTCGATAAAATCGTAGAAATGATCGAAGTTAACCGGGATGTTAGAAGTCGTAATATCGTAATGTTAGGTAAACCATTGACAATTCACGGCCAGTATTGGCCAACAGAAGAGGTGTCGTGTTCCACCAGGACAACGCTAGGCCACACACATCTGCAGTGACTCGCCAGAAACTTCGGGAGCTTGGTTGGGAAGTTTTAATGCATCCGCCAATCGATTAGACTAGAGTAGGTGCATTTTTGGCCCACGTCGGACATTCCGAAGAATATTAAATAAAATCCTATAGTTCATATAAAAATAGTGGATTTATTGTTCCCCAACCTAATATTTTGACACATGTCAATGTTATATAACATTTCCAGATGTAAAATATATTTACAAAAATATGAAATTTGGACTTTGACCTCATGTCAGCCGTAAACCGTGAGCCAACATTATATGCAATTCTAAATACAACAAGTTATACTGGACTAACTTCGACCAGGCCGAACTTATGTTGAACAGAAAATGAATCGGAAATATTGTAAAAATATAAAATTACCTCAAATTGGGTGATAACGTTATTAAGGACCTATGCCACAACGTGGACCGATAAATCCCATTTACAATACCAAGCATCCTATGATAAATGTTTGTGGTTTCAACAGAAAAAATTACATACAGACAGACGGACATGTCGAAAAGGACATGCAAATTTATTCTAATCAAATGACAAATTTAATATACATTATAAAGATTTCCCCTTAACTCTTCATTAATCTGTCCCGTTATAGATCACGTGTAAAAAGGTTTACATGCATTTACAGTATAATCTATAATCTTCTTTTATTTCAAAGTATTTGCCTACATTTATTTAAGAACCACATGGCAACTTTGTTTATCCACAGCCTCCCACTCAGTGTCAACATACCAAAACAGTTTCCTCTATTTTCACTCTCGCTACATTTTGTGTGTGTGAGTTTTTTCTGTTTTTCATCAATTGTGTGACTGTTCTCATTTGAAAGAGAACAGCTAACACTGTGCCCAAAAAAGATATATCGCATGCTACAATTTTGTTTCACTTAGCAGATCAGAAGTCATTTAACATTGGCGTATTTATGGGTTTTAATTTTTAAATGTATAATATATACAAGTGAAAGGGAAATTTAAAATAATTATAACCAGTGAGCGGAGCAGTATAGTCGGACGGGGCCGACCATATGATACCCTACACAACTACCACGAAAAGCACACTTTCGGCGGTTCTATATTCTGAGCCTTCAACCTTTTTACTGATTATAGATCAACAACTCCACTTTCTAAGTCTTGCATATTTTCCAAAATTAAAAGAATTTTTGCGCATAAAATAAAAAAATGGTCGCTTTAGGTTTTGGTTGATTTGACCTTCGGAAAATTGACCGATCATCATCTAAACAGCCGCTCTAAGTATTTGGTCAGATCCCCTTCACCTTGTAAAATATGTGATGTTCTGCATATAATAATTGCCTCTTCGGTTCATTGCACCCACTGAATGAAATCTCAACTTCACCTATAGGCGTCGTCCTTGACCATAATCGGAAATTCAAAGCGATCAGCGTGACAATTCCGTCCTCTAATGGAATAATAGTAATACTATGCACATAGTCACCTATACCTAATTACGTATAACTCCCACATCAGAGTACATTGGCATCAATTTGAAGGTCAACAACTCCTCTTGAATACACTATCAACATCTCGGGTATATGTCCTTCAGGAGCAAGTATATACACCCCAGAATAAAAATTTTGTAATTTTTCACACAAAAGTCGGGGTCAATTTGACCCGCTAAATATTGACCGATCTTTATCAAAACAGGTATGCTTATTCTTAAGCCCGATCCCCTTCTCCTTGTAAAATTTCACGATGTTCGGACCAAAACTGCGGCCTCTGGAGCGTCCAGAAAAACCGACAAAAATTTAGTATTTGGTCCATTTCATCCCCTAAATATTAACCGATCCCTTTCAAAAACAATAGGGGTCTTCATTGGCCACAACCCATCCTACATGCAAAATTTCGTGAAGATTGGTCCATAACTGTGGCCTGTATCGTGTTTACAAATTATAATGGACAGACGGACGGACACACATGTCTAGATCGACTCAGCTAGTCGAGATATGACGATCGGTATACTTAAAGGTGGGTCTAGACCAATATTTCGCGGCGTTACAAACTTTTGGGGCTGCACAAAGCTATAATACCCTGACAACATAGTTGTGTAGGGTATAAAAAATTAAATCCATTATGGCAGATAGAGAAGTTGCAATTTTTATTAGTTAAACCATTAACGCTACTTACGATAAATGTATTTTAATTTCATATTATATAGGCCTATATTTATAATATTAATAATTTTAGTTGGAGACATTTGGTACGCAATACGAACCCATCGCATCAAATTTAACGAATTCGGCTGGCAAGAACGCTTAGGAAGCCCTTAATACTGAAAATAGAGGGGTACCGTTGTATAGGGGCTAACAGAAAAAGTAGACCAATATTTATAATTTATAGTGGAGATTGTACGAAATTTCAGCGAATTCGGTTGAAAAGGGCGACTAAAATATCGAAAATTGGGTGATGCCTGCAGACATCTCTATGCAAGATTTTGGCGATCTATCTCAATTCGTTTAAATTACATTAAATTAATTTATATTTAAATCGATGCTTAAATGATAATCTATCTAAAACAATCATAGTAAATTCGTAATAGCTTTCGATTTGGTTAAGCTTTTTCAGTTATTTTTTATTGGGATCTTATTTAGGTGTTCCTCAACTCCTCTGCAAATTTTTGTGGCCCTAGACAACATGGGGCTTTCAGGGCGACTCGTGGAAGTCAGAAACTACCCTGGTTTTCCCTTGGTATACGGGGACAAAAACAATGATTATTGTCCGTAATTATCCAATTATTCTTCGTAAATATATAAACTATCATTAAATAACGTTTTAAAGTATTAAATAATGTTAAAATACGCCAATCACAATCTCTAAACTCATAAAATGTGAATAATTGGCAATAA
Source organism: Musca vetustissima (assembly GCF_032173495.1). Classification (NCBI taxonomy): domain Eukaryota; kingdom Metazoa; phylum Arthropoda; class Insecta; order Diptera; family Muscidae; genus Musca; species Musca vetustissima. The sequence goes on from NW_026882683.1 coordinate 21,347, forward strand.
TAATTGTTTTAGTCCCTGTATACCAAAGGAAAACCAAGGTAGTTTCTGATTTCCACGAGTCGCCCTGATGGCCCCATGTTGTCTAGGGCTACAAAAATTTGCAGAGGAGTTGAGGAACACCTAAATATATGAAACTCTGGATGTATTTGGCATCCACCATTCCGTATGCTACAGCACAGTGCGCTGTCCAAAATTTTTCACCACACAAAATCTTGGTTCCATTAGGTACTTTGTGCACTAATTCATCCTAATCAGACAAACTTTCGTTATTTGGTATGCCATTTTGATAAAAATCGGATGAAACTATATATGGAAGCTATATCTAAACCTGAAACGACTTCAATCCTCCATTTACATAAACATGGACAAAAATATATCGATGCCTCCGAACCATACTATGCTAAGTCTGCAAAGTGTGTTTTTCAGTAGAAGCTTTCAAAGTATGGAATATTTTTTTATCGTACGTGCCATGCTAAGTACATTTTTGCTTATAACGTTGGTTTGGATTGACCGATGATTACCAAAATTTCAGTGAATTTAAATTAAGGACCGTAGTATCTAAAAACGTAAAGAACTTTAAAACATGCTAAGTCGACTTAGCATACTATGGTTCGGAGGCGTCGATATGTCGGAGCTATATCTACATCTAAACAAAATATCGTGCAAATAGAGATCCTGTTCTATTTGCACGATATTTTGTTCAAATGTAGATATAGCTCCCACATATATTCCTGTCAATGGTGCATCTTTTACATAAAATGGGACTAAAATATATTCGTGATCTATATTTGAATCTGAAAGTGAATATAGAACAAACATAGCCTCCTCCGTGTGCCATTTACATAAAATAGGATACAAATGTGAAAAAGTATATCTAATTCTAGCTCCATTTCAACAAAACTTCACTGATGTCAACCAGTAGTAACTTCATTACGGTGTACAAAATATTGTCTCATTAGGACAAACATCTACAGTATGGTGTTCCATTTACAAAAAATCTGACAAAACTACATATGGGAGCTAATCTGAATCTGAATCGATTTCAACAAAACTTCGGATACATCAATCAGGACCAAATTCAGTACTCTGTGCAAAATTTTGTCCCAATCAGACAAATATTGGGAGTTTGGTGATTCATTTAACTAAAATCGGACGAAAATATATATGGGAGCTATATTTAAATCTGAACCGATTTTAACAAAATTTCATAGACATCAGTCTGGACCTATATGAGTACTCTGTGCAAAATGTTGTCCCAATCGGACAAATATTGGGAGTTTGGTGTATCATTCTCAAAAATTGGACGAAACTAAATATGGGAGCTATACCTAAATCTGAACCGATTCAAACAAAACTTCGCAGACATCAGTCTGGAACTAATTCAGTACTCTGTGCAAATTGTTGGCCCAATCGGACAAATATTAGGAGTATTGTGTATCATATATATATTCTCCCCAGAAGCTATTTATTGCTTCTTTACAAAAAACCTTTCAACAACAAAAAACTAACGGAACTGATGAGGATCAGTGGCGAGATCCGAAACTATAGTCTTCCCTGCCTTACCCCTCAGCGGCCAACGCCATACATTCCCCACTAAAAAATAGTTGTTTTTATAAAAACAACAAACTGGGATTCTGCCTGACTATTTTGCAAAAACAAAATACAAATGGTATCCCAACTAACCCGCCAACACTACTGATCGGAACTATACCTAAATCTAAACCGATTTTAACAAAACTTCGCAGACATCAGTCTGGACATAATTCAATACTCTGTGCAAAATATTGTCCCATTACCCTTCACCACTTTGGGTGTAATCAACAGATGAATCCTGACAGACGTCGCATTTTTTAAGGAGCAATAAAATGAAATTGGATCTTGTTTATGGATCCAATTTCATTTTACTGGTCCTTTAAAAATTCTGCAACCGATACAAAATTTTTCATTTGGTCAGATATAGAAGTTATATCTAAATCTGAACCGATTTCAGAAAACTTAACACACATTATTTTAGATCTAATTCATTACGCTGGGCCAAATTTCGTGCAAACCGAAAGATATATGGGACTTTGGCGCACCATTTATACTACATCGGACGAAAATATATATGGGAGCTGTATTTAAATCTGAACCGATTTTCAGGAAACTTAACACACATCATTCTAGACCTAATTCATTATGCTGTGCCAAATATAGGGACTTTGATGCACCATTTACCTAAAATCGGACGAAAATATATATGGGAGCTGTATCTAAATCTGAACCGATTTTCAGGAAACTTAACACACATCATTCTAGGCTTAATTCAGTACGCTGGGCGAAATTTCGTGGAAATCGAAAGATATGTAGAAACTTTGGTGCACCATTTACCTTAAATCGGACGAAAAAATATGTGGGAGCTATAGCAAAATCTTAACCGATTTTCACAAACCTTAGCACACATCATTCTAGGCTTTATTTAGTACGCTGTGCCAAATTTCGTACAAATCGAAAGATATTTATGGACTTTAGTGCACCATTAACCTTAAATCGAACGAAACTATATATGGGAGCTATATCTTAATCTGAACCGATTTTCACGAAACTTAGCACACATCATTCTAGGCTAAATTCAGTACCCTGAGCGAAATTTAGTGCAAATCGAAAGATAGTTAGGGATTTTGGTGCACCATTTACGTAAAATCGGAGGAAAATATATATGGAGCTATATCTAAATCTGAACCGATTTTTCAATAGGGTTCGTGCTTGTGCCAAATTTCATCCAATTCCAATCATAAATGCGACCTGTGCTTTGTTTACAATTTAACATGGATAGACAGACAGACGACGGACATGCATAAATCGACTTAGAAAGTTATTCTATGCATATTCTCAAAAGGAACCATATATCTATCTGGTTTCCTTTTGCCTGTTACAAACATATGTACAAAGACATAATACCCTGTACCACAGTGTGGTGAAGGGTGTAATTAAGCTGAAGCTCTGTATGAAAATATTGACCTATATTAAAAGTGCCTATTTGAAATATTGAGGTTTCAACATCAAAATATAACTATAAATCGATTTATATTAGTATTGAATAGTATTGAATTAATTACAAATTATAGTTAATTCGTGTATATATTTTTTCAGATAATCAGTGTAACATGGTGCATTTTGTGGAAACTTCCGTTCCATGTAAGTAAAACAATAAAATCAATTTTTATTCCACACCAATATTTTTTATATTGTTCATAAGATATTAGAATCATCCATCTGCGATGCATATGCAATAATAACAATTTTAATTTAATTGCATAATTCTATTTAATGGCTCATCAACTTATGGCATTATTTATATTCTCTTCCGTATAGTAGACAAAAGCCATAATTACACAATTAATTTCAAACTGTTTATGGCCAAGTAACAACACAAAATATTGCACTTTCATTTATCAATACCGCCGTTGATGTAAATCAACAGATAGTTGTGAACTTGGCAGACAAAACCGAATATCGCCAATCGCAAAATCTCTGAACACAAAAATCTATATTCGGCAATGGACAATTTACAAAGTGAAAACAATTAAATAAACATTTACTTTATAGCCAAAAAGTTACATTTATAAACAAACAAAAAACAGCAGCAATACGAACACGTAACTAAACAACTTGCCGCAATGCACAGCCGCATGTTCAGATTAATTGCTCTGAAATGCACCAGAGGCGAGTAATGATAATAAAAATAATGGACCATAAAAATATTATCACATTAGAGTACATATATATTTGATTGTGTGTGTGTATAGATGAAATTGTGAGCAAATATCGGGTGGGCCGATATTAAAATAAGGGCTCATAAAATATTATAGAATTCAATAAGAGAATAATAAAGTACAAAAAATCCACACAGCGTGTTTTTTAAACCTGATTTGGATGATTATTCTGATGATAGTGACTGCACTGAAATCGGCCTACTCTTGTGTTCAATTATTTGAATGGGGTTTTTTATACCCTCCACCATAGTATGGAGGGTATATTAATTTTGTTTTTCAGTTTGTAACTCATCGAAATAATCATTTCCGAGCCAATAAATTATATATATTCTTGACCAGCGTAAAATTCTATGACGATATAGCCATGTCCGTCTGTCTGTCTTTTGTAATCAATCTAGCGTCTAAACGAATTGAGATAGATCGCCAAAATTTTGCATAGAGTCGTCTTTTGTCTGTAGGCAGGTCAAGTTCGATGATGGGCTTTATCGGTCCACGTATAGGCATAGCTCCCATATAAGGGTACCCCCCAATTTTGCGGTATTTTGGGGAGTTTGATCGCATTTTTCGACCAAATTCGCTGAAATTCGGTACTTTGAGTTCTTATTGGTTAGCAAACCTCTATACTAAAAATTATAAATATAGGTCAATTTTTTCGGGTAGCCCCCATATAAGGGTACCCCCCAATTTTCGGTATTTTAGGGTTCTTGGGCGCGTTTTTCAACCGAATTCGCTGAAATTTGGTACTTTGAGTTCTTATTGCGTAGCAAATCTCTCCACAAAAAATTATAAGTATAGGTCAATTTTTTCGGATAGCCCCCATATAAGGGTACCCCCAATTTTCGGTATTTTGGGGTTCTTGAGCGCGTTTTTCAACCGAATTCGCTGAAATTTGGTACTTTAAGTTCTTATTGCGTAGCAAATCTCTCCACAGAAAATTATAAGTATAGGCCAATTTTTTCAGATAGCCCCCATATAAGGGTACCCCCAATTTTCGGTATGTTGGGGTTCTTGAGCGCGTTTTGCAATCGAATTTGCTGCAATTTGGTATTTTGTAGTCGTATATGGTAACAAATCTCCCTTCCAAAAATTTTTAATATTCGCCCCCTTTTTGGGGTAGTCCCCATATAACCCCCTTTTTTATATTAAAATAGTTATCTGATTTGTTCCGAATTTTGAGTTTGGTTCTAAGTCTCTGTTGTAATCATTTCACTTGCGGAGGATAGCGAGATAAAAAATTTGAACGTAAGGTTCGATAATGAACTATAGCCGCATTTAGATCTAGTCTCTGTGTGGAGGTTCCAGAAGGAGTGGACCGATTTTCCCCATCTTCGAATTTGAACTAAGTTTGGAGAAATAATAAGATGGGCAAAGTTTGGATGAAATCTAAATTTTCTGAAACGGATTTGGTCCAAAGAAACATGGGGTCTAGAACCACATTCAGGCAAATTTTCACCGTGTTAAAGTGTATACACCCTCATTAGCCATAATGCTGAGGGTATAATTATCCATTATAAATACATTTTATATAAAATTCTGCAATTTGTATTAAGGTATACATAATCCGTTTTTAGAAATGTTGGTATAGGTCCACTTTTTGGTATGTTCCCTATATTTTCATTTCTAGTACCTGTCAGTATATCTATGGTGGAGGGTATCCAAAGTTCGGCTCGGCCGAACTTAACGCTTTTTCACTTGTTTGTTTTCGATTTTTCTTCTATTACAAAAATAATTTGTTCAATTTGAAATGTGTCGACAGCCAAATCGATGATTACCGATTGAAGCTGTCAGAAATGTGCATGCGAATTAATCATATTATACGTGACTATGGTTTTTTCTTAGCTTGTTTTAATAGTCGATAAAAACGGAAATGTTTATAACATTGTTGTAATTTGTCATTGCAATTATTTTTTGCCACACATATGTATGTAATACAACAAAAATTTAAATATACATATGTACATACATATTTTATACAATTAGAAAAAATATGTTATTCTACCTTTCTGCAAATGGGTTGTTTGCTTCTCATTTTAATAATATATGATTTGAGGGTACTAAAATTTTGCGTATTTATAATATTTGCTAATATCATGAAATATTGGCCCCAGGCTAACGGGTTAGTACAATAATCGTCATATCTTTACTTCTTGAAAAGGATGTTTGTTTGCCCATTATAATGTTTAATAAAGTAATGTAGTTTTTAAGTTTGAGGTATAGATTAGTTAATACATAAGGGAGCATGTGGACTATAAACCTGTAATTCTAGAGGTCAAGGACAGACGAATACACATGTCTAGATCTCCTTAGCTGAAGATCTGAAAAGTTTTACAGGCGATTATTATTTTTTTTCCAAAGGATTTTAGGCAAGGATTTTCTAAAGAATATATTTTCCAAAGGACTTTAGCTGTGGATTTTCTAAACAATATTTTTTCCGAGGGATTTTAGGTGTGGATTTTCTAAAGAATTTTTTTTAAAGACTTTGAAGAAAATTATTTCCCAAGGACTTTAGGCGTAGATTTTTTTAAACAGTATTTTTTCAAAGGACTTTAGCTGAGGATTTTTTAAGCAACATTTTTTCCAAAGGCATTGATTTTCTAAGGAATATATTTTTCTATAAAATTCTACATAAAGCGTGGGTAATCTACACTTTAGGTGTCCTTCAGAAAATCCTCGTCAAAAGTCCTTTGAAAAAAACATTCTTTAGAAAACGAATACTTTCTTCAAAGGATTTTAGGCTTCGACGAATATTTTTTCAAAAAGACTTTCGTGAATTTTCTAAAAAAATATTTTTCAAAGCACTTTAAGTTAGAATTTTGTAAATATTATTGTTTGAAAGGACTTCAGGCGATAATTTTTTAAATATTAATTTTCCAAAGGACTATTGGTCGTAGATCTATTATATCTCTACTAGCTGAGCCGATCTAGACATGTGTGTCCATTATATTTTGTAAACACGATACAGTCCATAGTTATGGACCAATCGCATCTAGGGCGGGTTCTATCCTATTGTTTTAGTATGGATCGGTTAATATTTATGGGATGAAATGGACCAAAAACTTAATTTTTGTCTGTTTTTCTGGTCGATCTAGAGGCCACAATTATGACCTGTACCTCATAAAATTTTACACAGAGAGAGAGAGGAGTGTGGCTATAGAATAAGAATGACTGTTTTGATAAAGATCGGTCAATTTGTAGCCAGTTGGTGGTTATACGTAAATATTTACAGAGATCTATCTATTTTGATTACCATTACCACACTAGAGGGCATATATTTCACGCTGAAATTTAACACGATTTTCCGGTTATGGTCAAAGACGACGCCTATAATTTTCGGAATATGCATCTTTTGGGGTAAATATATACCAGGATAGGAAATAGTATGTAAATACCGCATGCCAGGCATGCAGAAAATAAGAATTCGGAGGTAGTTGTGTAGGGTATCATATGGTTTTCATACTTGCTTGTAGTTTTAAAAGGCGATTTATAAAACAAAAACTAAAAGGTCAGCCATTTAGTTAATTTTTGTCCTATGTTGCTAGTGCTATCTCAAACAAGTGCCAGACTTATTTTAACTTTAAACGCATTTTGTTCGAAACAGTGTTTTACTAATGGCGGACACTATAACTCAAAACGTAACAATTCAATTTTTAACACGTCTTTCTGTACGAATCTAGATATTCCCTATTTATACCCTTCACCACACACCACAGGGTATTATGTCATTGTGCATATGTTTGTAACAGGCAAAAGTAAACTAGATAGACAAGTGGTTCACTTCCTGAGTCGATATATGCATGACCGTAAGTCCATGTTAGTCTATGCCTGTTCGATTTACACGAATTTTATTTGTAAAATATATTCAGATGTAGATATAAACGCTATAAAAAAATAATAATTTTTTTAATTATTTCTCTTCCTTCGATCGAAATTAAATTTGGGACAGCACACTGTTCAGGAGCATACCAAATGGTGTATGCCACGGTAGCTCAATTAAATCCAGATTTATATATAGCTCCCATACATAATTTCATACATATGGCACATCAATGAAACCAATTCCAACTGACATGCAATTTTTTTTTTTTTTTTTTTTTTTTTTTTAGCGCGACTCCATTTCAATAGTCCTCAAAAGATGCTATGTTTTTTATCGAGATAATATAATATGTACATGGTGTACCAAGGGATTTATATTTGTTTAGATTTACACAAAATTTTGCATAGCGGTATGAATCGGTTCAGATTTGGATATTCCTCCCAAGTATATATCCAACGGTTTGTCCAACTAACACAACATTTGTTATAACGTACCATATTGTGTATATAAGTTTAAGTTTCGTTTGAATCGGTTCAGATTTGAAAATAGCTCCCATAGATATTTTCGTCCGATATTATCTAAATGGTGCTCCAAAGACCCTGCAGTTTTCTGATGTACATTAAATTGTGCATACCTTATTGTACTGGGACTTAAATTATGTGTATTAAGTTTGGTTGATATAGGTTCAGATTTAGATATAGCTCTCATATATATTTTCCATCGTATTTAATGGTTCACTAAACCCCCAAGATTTGTAGTACACACCAAAGACCTATAGTACACACCAAAGACCTAACCCCAAGTCTGACCGATTAATATGCATTTTTTATATTTCTGAATCACATGTATATGGGTTGATTTTAATTAAATTTATATCGATCATATATTTAATTCCGTCCGATTCAATGTCAGTGGCCCTACAGATATATTATGTTATTTTGACACGATATTGTACGTAGGAGCATATGTTGTTTGTACCCAAAGTAGTGAAGGGTATCATATAGCCGGCCCCGTCCCCATCCGGGTTTGTTGATTTGTGTGCGATGTTTACAATCCTAGTTCAATGGGTGGCAATCATGCTCGCCTTCGAAAAGAATGACGTTTCTTCAATAACAAAATACGCCAACAAATTGCCTTAAGTGTGAAAGACGTGTTCAAAATCCACCAAGTACCGAAACTTGGTGGTTTACCGTCGTATGGGGGCTATCCGATCAAAAAATCCAATACATATAATTGTTGGTAATTCACTACCGAATATGCAAAGTACAGCTAATTTGTGTTGCAAACGTGTCAAAACACCCCAAAATATCAAATATTGATGGTACCGATATATGTGGGCTATACCATAACGTAGACCGATATATCAAATTTTCAATACCAAACTCCCCAGGACTACATCATAAAGTTCTATCATAAAAATTAAGAGCTGTATCGTGATTTCAACAGACGGAAATGCATAATCATTATTATTATTATTCTGATCAATAATGTGTATGGAATGACATGGTGGATGGACAAGTATACATTTTTTTGCGATATTCAAAATAATTATTGCAATACTTTTTTATAGTTTTTTTCCTCTAATCAAAAAAAAAATCAAAACATAGTAATTTTTCATTATAATTCATATTTCGTCTAACATTTATGAAATATATGAAAACAAATTAAACAGTTTTATAGTCGAATATAATTGGCATTTTTTCTGCTTTTCATTTATTTCTCTTTCTTTTGTATGAATGAAAAAATGCTTGAGTGCTCAGCCAACAAAATCAAAAGAACTACAAAACAAAACAAAAAACGCCGAACACTATTCAATTTATGTTCTCTGTGTTTATTTATGTAAAACGGTGAAAAACATGTTTAAATTATTCTTTGAACAAGCAATAGGTATGTCATGTACCGACAATTTTTTTCTTCTTCTTCTTCTTGTTTTTTTTTTTTTTTTTTTTTTTTGAAAATTCATTAGAACACTTGTTCCGCCACAAATGCCGGTATTCACATAAAACGTTGATTGAATTCTGTATAACATCGGCAACAAAAACATCTGCAATACATAACAACAACAAATAAATTCATTGATATTTTTGCCTTCTTTGCTGGGAAACAACACACACAGACACACCAAGTATTTATGAACCACAAAATGTTTTAATAAATCCGAATGCAGAACATTTGGCGTCTGTTTTCATTTCATCTATAGATTTATAATATTAGAAGTACTTATAGTGGCGCAAGTTCAGTGTTACCACAAAAATGAAAAAAATATACAAATAAACATTATTATTTAGAAACTATTTTGGCAATTGATGTTTGATATATTTTATAAAGATATATTTTACATTGGCATTAATTATAATTGACACAAATTTTGAAACTTCTATATATAAATCTGATACATAGGTTTTTGTATTTTTCACACTGTAATATTTCAATTCCATTTCGTAAGTATTTCGTGATAAAACTTTTAATTTTTTTAAGACAATATTATTAAAAAGTGGTTAACTACGATGTGTATTATTATAAACATATTTAAAAATATAATGTTTTTAAAAATCTGATCGAAAAAAAATGAAAAAAGCTATAAAAAATGGTACAATGGCATTTAAGTCGTCGGCCATATACAGATTGTGCAATATTATTTCCTTAAAATATTTTTGAGTTTGTCTTTAAAACTAATCCTTTAATAGAAATTGCATATTAAGATCAAACGTGATTTTATTGACGAAAATGCCAGAAACCCGCTATTTCTGATGGTGTGTGCGACAGATGTAAACGTCCGCCGCTAGAAAATATAGCCCTAAAATTCAAACATTGTGTGACGTATTAAAACCAAATAGAGCCTTTAGAGGATCAGCATTTCAACCAGACTGATAGCGATGACAATTACGCGGCTATAACTATGGTGCCGAATGTGCCCCATCAAAACCACTTCGGAATTTGACTTTTTTTACAAAACTGTAAAATTTTTTAACTAATATAAGATATAAAATACTTTTTGGTACTAGTTTTTATAATTAAGAGGAAAATAATCAGCCATAAAGTTGTTATATATGTTGAATAAGTACTGAGATATAGAGCTCTAAAAAAAAAAGTGCCGAAGGTGCCCCAGTCTCCCCTACTCGCATACACCAAACATAAAATATGTTTCAGCAATGATGGGTTTTAAAATAATCATAAATTCTCTAAAATGTTTTGTTATTAGTATTTCGAAACTATTTTGGTTTGATGTTTGTATATTTTATAAAGATATATTTTAACTTACTTATAATTTTTACAATGATTACTCTATATATAAATCTGATATAGTGTATCCTCACACTATGCTTCGCCTGGTGCTATCAGACATTTTCATTTTAGCATTATCGTACTCAGTACGATTTGATGTACAGCCATGTGTTGTATAGTTTACAGCGAAGTGGAAAACCAAATTGTCAAAAATGGAGTTAAGTCGTGGACATGTTCATGCTTGCTTCGATAAACCACTGTAAAGAGCTGGTTTAATGAATTCAATCGAAACAAGAACACTCGCAGAGATGAAGATTGTTCACAAGCGGTCACTGAGCAACAGACAGTGGGAATATGTGGCTAAAACTGTCACAATATCGAAAATATGACGGACGAAAATATTACCTACATAACAGTTCCAATTACAACCACTTCGTTTGGAAAATGTGCCCAAACCTTAACCTTAAAAATACCGAAAACTCATCTCTATGTTTATATCAGTAAATATAGTTTTTACCCTCCAAGAAATGCCAATAACAGCCTCATTCGGTTGAAAAATGAGGCAAGAACCTTCAAGCGGGGACACAAAACGAAAATAGACTGTAAAGATCGAAGATGGGCTACATCGGTCACGTTTAGGCATAGCTCCCATATAGGGGTACCCCCACATTTTTGTATTTTGAGGTTCTTGAGTGCGTTTTTCAACTTAATTCGCTGAAATTTGGTACTTTGAGTTATTATTTGGTAGCAAATCACTCCACTAAAAATAAATATGGGTCCATTTTATCGGATAGCCCCCATATAAGGGTACAGCCTATTTTGCCGAATTTTTGGGATTTTGATCGCATTTTTCGACCGAATTCGCTGAAATTTGGTACATTGAGTTCTTATTGGGTAGCAAATCTCCCTACTAGAAATATGAGTCAATTTTTTCGGATAGGCCCCATATAAGGGTACCCCCAATTTTTGGTATTTTGGGGTTGGTATTTTGGACCTTATAAATTTAGATCCATTTTTTCTGGTAGTTCCATATAACAATAAATTCTCGGTATTTTGAGGGTTCTGATCGTATTTTTCGACCGAATTGGCTTTAATTTAGTACTTCGAGTTCTTATTGGATAGCAAATCTCTCCACTAAAAATTATAAATATAGGGAAAGCCCCCATATAAGGGTACCCCCCAATTTTCGGTATTTTGGGGTTCTTGAACGCGTTTTTCAACCAAATTCTTTGTAATTTGGTAACAAACCTCCCTTCCAAAAATTATTAATATTCGCCCCCTTTTAGGAGTAGTCCCCATATAACCCCCTTTTTACATTAAAATAGTTCCACGTTTGGGGTCGTGTTCTAAGAATTTGTTGTAAATTGAAATTTTAAATTTGTATTTCATGTATATCTGCAGGATTCAGGCATCTCCTCCATATAATGATAATTCCTGAAGGGAAGAATTGAGATACATAACTAAAATATTGGGTTCCAAATTAATATATATCGGTCATTAATTTGACATAGCCCTCATATAATGATAGCCCCAAATATTCGCTAATTCCTACACTATGTAATCAATATTGGTCTCCCTTTAGCCATGAATTTATATAACTTTGCAATCTAAATTGCAGCACCGGTATATAAGTTCACTTTTTGGTATTTTCCCTATATTTTCATCTCATCTGATATTGTGATATTGTGGACGGTAAAAAATACAAACAATTTGTTTTAGCAATGAATGCAAAAATATATGGGTTCATGTCATGAAAATGTCCCATTTTTATAGTGGTCCACTTTACACGATATTGAATATTTTTATTTAAAAATAATTATCGGCTTCAAAAATGAATACAAATTAAACGTGACCGATTGTAATTACAGCTAAACGTATATTTTTATTAAAAAAAAAAAACAGGAAAACCATATAACTTCTTTATATTTGAGAAAAACAACGTGTTCGACTATTGTGCTAAAAATGTTCAAATCACACTTTTACAATCACAGCTAACTACATTTTCACGTTGCACTTATTTATTCAAAACCAAGTTTGATGTTTGTTTTCACTAATTAGGAAACATTTATCATATTTCAAGCATTTTCTTAGATATAGGGGTGGTCCACATTAGACGCATAGTCCACATTACCCGAAGTTACTTCAAAACATGGACCCATATAATAATTGTCTGTACATATGTTTTTCATTCTATGATTAGCAGCAATGTATGTGCCAAATTCCCAGGTGATATCTTAAATATAGGAATCTCTGTGGATAGGCGGACGAACATGGCTAAATCATCATAGAATATTACTTTGAATTTACTTTATGAAGCCTCCGGTGAATATTTCGATCTGTTCCAAATGCAATGACAAATTTTGTATAATCTTCACCTCATGGACGAGTGTAGAAAAGTAAAATATATTAGAAATTTTGTGAAAATATTTCCTTATATTTGAGTTATTTATATAGACTCCGCACCTAAATTTTTGATAATTGAATGCATATCCCAATGGAATTAACTGTAAAGAATAGTCGCAACAGGTCTTATATATGTGATAAATATTGCAAATTAAAACCAGTGTGCTGAGCAGTATAGTCGGACGGAGCCGACCATATGGTTCCCTACACAACTACCACTGAGCGCTCGTTTTCTGCGGTAATATCTCGCGATATTTGCACTCTATTGCGGCATCATTTGACCCGATAACAATTGATCTTCATTATCATGACAGTCATTCCAATTAGTTGGTCAGAATGCATTCCCTATGGAAAACTTTTGATACTCTGCTTATAATTGTGGCATTTAGAGCGACTAGAAAACAGACAAAAATAAAGTTTGTAGTCTATTTCATCCCAGAAATATCATCCAATATTTCATCGCTACAATTCCGCCATCTACATAGACCTCGGTAAAGTTTTAGTACACCTGTCGCAGCCAGTTACTTACATCAACATAATGGGTATCAATATAAACCACTCCTCATGGATATACTACCGACTTCTCGGGCTTTAATATGCGCGCCATATTATGTTTTTTTTTTATACCCTTCACCACACTGTGGTACAGGGTATTATGTCTTTGTGCATATGTTTGTAACAGGCAAAAATAATCGAGATAGACCCATGGTTCCTTTTGAGAATATGCATAGAATCACTTTCTGAGTCGATTTATGCATGTCCGTCCGTCCGTCCGTCCGTCTGTCTGTCCGTCCGTCCATGTATTTTTGTTAACAAAGTACAGGTCGTATTTATGATCCGATTTGGATGAAATTTGGCACAGGTCACTTAATTGGCCCAAGGACGAACCCTATTGAAATTGGAGAAAATCGGTCCACGTTTAGGCATAGCTCCAATATAAGGGTACCCCAAAATTTTCGGTATTTTGAGGTTCTTGAGCGCGTTTTTTAACTGAATTCGCTGAAATTTGGTACTTTGAGTTCTTATTGGGTAGCAAATCTCTCTACCAAAAATTATAAATAAAGGTCCATTTTTTCGGATAGCCCCCATATAAGATTACCCCCAAATTTTCGGTATTTTGGGGGTTTTGATAGCATTTTTCGACCGAATTCACTGAAATTTGGTACTTTGTGTTCTTATTGGGTAGCAAATCTCCCTACCAAACATTATAAATAAAGGTCCATTTTTTCGGAAAGCCCCCATATAAGGGCACCCCCAATTTTCGGTATTTTCGGGTTTTTGGGCTCGTTTTTTTATAACTGAATTTGCTGAAATTTTGTACATTGGGTTCTTATTGGGTACCAAATTACTCCACTAAAAATTATAAATATAGGTCCAGTTTTTCTGGTAGTACCCATATAACGGTACCCCAAAATTTTTGGTATTTTGGGGGTTCTGATCGGATTTTTCGACCAAATTGACTGTAATTTAGTACGTCGAGTTCTTATTAGGTAGCACATCTCTCCACTATAAATTATAAATATTGGTCAATTTTTTCTGGTAGCCCCCAGGTTTTGAGGTTCTTGAACCAAATTCTTTTTTCTGGTACAATAATCGAGATAGACCCATGGCTCCTTTTGAGAATATGCATAGAATCACTTTTTGAGTCGATTTAAGCACGAAATTTGGCACAACGTAGCAAATTAGGTCTAGTATGATGTGTGTAAAGTTGCCTGAAAATCGGTTCAGATTTATATATAGCTCCCACATATACTTTCGTCAGATTTAATGTAAATGGTGCACCAAAGTCCCTATATATCTTTCGATTTGCACGAAATTTGGCACAGCGTAACAAATTAGGTCTAGAATGATGTGTGTTAAGTTTCCTGAAATCGGTTCAGATTTAGATATAGCTTCTATATCTGACCAAATGAACAATTTAGTATCGGTTGCAGAATGACGTGTTTATGGTTCCAATTTCATTTTACTGGTCCTTTAAAAATGCGACTTCTGTTAGGATTCATCTGTTGAATATACTCAAAGTGGTGAAGGGTATCATATAGTCGGCCCCGTCCGACTTTACTACTTTCCTTACTGGTTTTTTTTGATTTTTCACTCCAAAAAGTTTGGGTCCACTAAATATTGACCTATCTTCATCAAAACATGCCTGCTTATTCTATGGCCAGATCTCTTTCTCTGCGTAAATTGTCGTGATGTTCGGGTTACAATTGTGGCCTATAGATCGAACAGAAAAAATAAGTTTTTTTTATTTCATCCGCTAAATATTAACGGATCATTACCAAAAACAGGGGGCTGAACGAGTACTGTGCTTACAAATTATAATGGACAGACAGACGAGCAGACACACAACTCTAGATAAAATCAGCTAGTCGATATATGAGATCGGTGAGTCTAGGACCAATATTTCGAGGTGTTGCAAACACTTAGGCCACACAACATAGTTGTTTTGTGTATAAAAATATAATAAGGACAAGGTGAAAGGGGTCGATATTGAAGGAGAATATGTTTTACAAAAATGTTCCCTATTAAGTTTTACTGATAAACAACTTTTTTTTCATGCACTTCAGATTTAACAGCAAAGAATTGATCACGACCATGGAGAGACCAAGTAGAAAACAACATCTTGGAACGTGGTATTTCAAATTGGAGGAGATGCGCACAAGACCGACGCGCTTGGAAATCTTTTTTAAGCTCGGCTTATGGAACAACCGTTCTGTAACAAGCCATCTAAGTAAAAATTCATCACGCCATAGCTCAAAAAACTGATTTCTGTTGAATTTGTCCTTCGCAGTTGTATATATATTCGTCCAAACTATAACCTCCATTTTGTACCTCAGTATACTACCCTACCACCAATGTTTCATAAAATTTCATTTTCAAATAGCTCTAACTTCCACAAAAATGTACCAAATTAAACCAACCGACATGTATTTTCTCTATACAGACTAATAGGTCTTTACGAAGACCTGACCTCTCGCAACAGACCTGTTGTATCTATACACTTCCAATAGATATCTGCAGAGACCGATTAGTTTTATAAAGGCCAGCAGTCTATATAGAGACCAATTCGACTATATAAATCCCTAGGTTCTATATACATACATAATATACATATACATTGGGGCGGGACAAATTTTTTGTGGAATAAATCCAGCCCCTAGGATGATTCTAAGGCCTATTTAAGCAACTTTGGCGAACGAACCATACGTCAATATCATTTTTTATTTATGTGTATATGGGGGGTTTTGGGGTCGAAAAAATCATTTCTGATTTTTATTGTTACCTATGATCACCGCCAGTGGGCGTTTCATACATATTTTAACTATGTTTCACCTATTTTCTGAGAAAAATTACAAGTTTTTCGGTAAAAGTGATAAAAAATTGAATTTGAATCAATTTTGAATTTGATGTTATAGGAAAAAAATAATGGGAGATTCGAAAGTCGAGATAGACATATGGTTTCTTCATCAAAGTTGCTTAAAATTTATAAACATCGAATTCTGAACCAAAGTGATTTTATAGGGAAACACTCTTTTTTAAGTGGGACACTCGAAAATCGATATAGACCTACGGTTCCTTCACCAAAGTTGCTTAGAATTGTCCATAGAATCTTCCTAGGTGCTGGATTTAATCAAATTTTAATTGGTCTTTATACACACCTGTGGGTTCTCAATACATACCGATTTGTCCTAATAAATCCAATTGTAAGTGAGGTGTCTTCATAAATTCAATTGAAAGTGCATGGACTATAATGAATAAACCCAATAACCAAATAACCACAGAACCCGAAATTACTGGATGAAAAATTAGTGAAATATGAAATTCTATAATTCATGGGTTACAAGCCTTTAAAGGTTATGGTAGTACACTTTTAAAGTGTGATTTTAAACTATTATCTTATTGGTAACATTAGTTTAAACAGCTTCGAAGATGCTACGAAATCTAACGTCACTATGTCAAAATTGAACTAAGCAGTTGGACAATTTGAGGTGCGGTCATGGCCAACATTTGCATGAAATAATATTCATGTTTTTTTCTGAATTTTATGTTGTTTTTAACATTCCTTTAGCCCTTTAAAAATCACCATTTATACCCCCTTTACCCACAATACTTTATGGTGTTACGAATTCTCACAACACAGTAGTCTAGGGTATAAATACAAATGATACTCTGAAACCACGATATTGGGGATATGCAAAAACAACATTTGATGATTAATTCATTTTCTTTTGTAAAATGTCCGCCCCATCGAATTAGTATCGAACACTTCTATCCTTTTGTACATGAAGTCAATTAAAACATATTTTCATTTCGAAGTCATATCCTAAAACACGAAACACAAATATGAAATTCAAATGCCATTCGAATATAGATAGCATTTACAAAGGACTGGAATTGTGGATAGAGTTTTCTGCTTCAGTGCCACCCGCCCACAAAAACTCACAAATCAATATGAATGTCAAAATTATTGATGCGAATATTCATAAAATCCAATATTGATACCAAAATATCCACCATCCATAAAATTGGAAAAACATAGACAATTATAAAATATGAATGGGAAATAAAGTGTTTATGGCTTCGATGGAAATACAACGAACCAACCAACCATTGACGGCGGCACACGAATTGATTTAATAGAATTGTGAAGCGGCAGTAGCAGTAACAGCAGCCCTTTGTCGAGTCAATCTACGGCGTACTGTGTAAAATTTAATAAAAACAATTTTATTTGTTTCCGAAAGAATTTATACTCCCCCATCTCCTTTGACTCTCACTTATAACTTTTGTAGCCTTCATTCCTTTTTTTTTCCTCCTTCTACACAAATAGACCCATTCATAGATATTTACAATGCAAGAAATCGAATACAAAAACAAGAAAGAAAACAAATCGAGTTCAAAAGTAGGGAAAAAGATGAAACTTATATTCCTGATTGCATAACAATGTACGCTGGAAGATGAGAAGAAAAAAAAGAGAAACTGAAATAAAAGGGCTAAACTATGCAAATGAATCGATATCCTTTGTAAATAAAGCAACCAACAAAACGGGAAGGCCCATAAACGTTTTTTTGTTTGTTTCGATATTAGACAAACCAATAAACATCAAATATTTTATCTTCTATCTATGTAACAACGTGGCAGACGGAGGTTGTGGGGGAGGCTGAGCGAGTGTATCGTTATGCTACAAACAACGTTTCTTGTAAATCATAATAAATGATGATGACGATATATAGGAGTATATTCGATTTGTTGGTTCGTTGACTGTGGTATCATAAAATTCAAAAGGAATATATCTGCATTACAAGAAGCATATGGTCAAAATATAAAATATATATTTTCCAACAAAATTTAAATATTCCATAAAGCATATAGACTTGGTGAATTTATTGAGTGGATACATACCATACAGGGCCTTTACAAATTATTGCAACGTAACAATCATAAGTTATACCATAGGCGTAGATTTTTGAAATAAAATTTTCTATGGTCCACCATAGGCGTATATTTTTTTCAATATTTTTTTGACCTACCAATGGCGTAGATTTTTAAAAAGATATTTTCTATGATCTACCATAGGCGTACATTTTTTCAAATAATATTTTCGAAGGCCTACCATAGGCGTAGATTTTTCAAGTAATATTTTCCAAAGCCTAACATAGGCGTAGATTATTCAAATAATATTTTCCAAGGCCTACAATAGGCGTAGATTTTTCAAATACTATTTTCCAAGGCCTACCATAGGCGTAGATTTTTCTAATAATATTTTCCAAGGCCTACCATAGGCATAGATTTTTCAAATAATATTTTCCAAGGCCTTTACTGTACCACAGTATATGGTCACCAAAGACACTAAATATAGGGTAGTGGTTGACAAGATAAAAACAGATTTAAATATAGCCGATATATTAATCTTTGGTGTGGGAGAAGTCTCTACTATAATTCGATTTGCAGCAAATTTGGCAAAACGCACTCATAAACCACAAATACCGAAAATGTGTGGTAACGTTATTAAAAATCGACCTATACCAATAACAACCAAACATATTAAATTATCAAGCAATTGTATCGACGAAATTTGGCACAAAATACAAAATTGAACCTAGAATGAAAGTGTAAAGTCCAACTTCGAGAAAATACCCTTCACCACTTTAGATATAATCTCAATATATATATACATAACAGACGTCGCATTTGTGATTTTCACGAAACTTAACACACATCATTCTAGACTTTATTCAGTACGCTGTACGAAATTTCGTAGAAAATCGAAAGGTATACAGAGAGCTTTAGCGTGCACCGTTTTCCTTAAATCGGATATATAAAATATATGGGAGCTATATATAAATCTGAACCGATTTTTATGAAACTTAGCACTCACCATTCTAGGCTTAATTAATTGTCGGTTGTGCCGATTTCCGTGCAAATCAAAAGAGTATTTTTGGGCTTTGGTGCACCATTACGACAAACTATATATGGGAGCTATATGTAAATCTGAACCTATTTTCACAAAACTTATCACAGCATCACTCTGGAGTTAGTT